>NW_016165266.1:26671-28247 GCF_001687245.7 Rhagoletis zephyria | reverse complement strand
ACTACACTGATGGTTAAAAAATTGAGCAAGGAATCTGCGCCGTAGGTTCAGCAGATCAGTCAACCGTTATAGTTTCCAAACGACTTTTGCGTCTTTGAAGCTGCGATTAATGCTAGATATAGAGAAGGCAGCAAAACTCGACTAAATAGCATGGTCACCGTCGGAAAGGTTACTATTTCTTCGATAGCCAAGCGATTAGGAAATTAAATAATAGGATCCGGATATTTGACAGCATCAATGTAGATAAGTACATACAATATGTGCACATCAATATACATGCACATGGGCATGCATATCTGGGATCTTTGTTGCATCCTAGCTCAAATTACAAAATACAATTTCGTATGCAAACAAAATGCAGTTTTTGCTGTATGTAAAATTTACATTTGTATTCAAAACTTAAGTAGGCAATGATTTGTCAAACACTTGGAAAGGATAAAAAAATGTATAAGAAAATATTTTGAACAAGCATGAAAGTGAATGTTGATAAATATAATAATGTACATATGTATACACAAATATATAGAGCAAACATACGCATATGAATAGCGGTTGATGTGTTGAAAGTAGAAAATATGGCAGGAAAAAACGCAACAATTTCTTTTTGATACAAACATTGCCATGAAATATGCGCAGCCCTGAGTACTTTTGATTGGCAGGTGGCAACGGTGGCGACGTTGCTATCTTTTGCGCTGCGCAAAAGTAATATTTTTTCCACAACGCCTTATATAAGCATACCAGTATTTTCTGTACATTTTCATATGAATAGCAAAGGCTATGGTATTTCGCAAGAAAATGGTGAAGATAGCCGGTTTTCACAAGAAGTAACGTGATATATTGAAGGAATTATTTTTTAATCTTAAAAAATGGTAAAATATTTTTAGACGATTCGAGGGGTATAACTATTGCTAATTATATATTTTCTATCAGTTAAAAAACAGTTTGGTGAAATTGGAAACCCATTACGGAAATTTTAAACAGTTTTTTCTACTATCTAAGCGTTGACTTCTGGTGAATCCGTTTAGTGTATATGTCATGATTTAATATAAAATTTGTTTGAGTTTTTTCTATTAAGTCATTTGCTATATAAAATGAAAACGAGGCAGGAAATTACCATAGTTTTGTATTCAAATTTGAACGAACTGTCTTAGCCGTCATTGTCTCAAAAATTAAATCAAAAGGCGAAACTCAGAAAATCATTTTTCAGTTAAGTTACTTTCGTTAAAGCGGCGTTTACATATTTTCAAACTACTTCGATATTCTTATAAACACGTTAAAGAATTTCTCAACATAAAAAATTTTACAAAACGGCGTTCACTATCGCCATCTGCACCAAACTCAATGAAACTTACTTCCGTCCACTTATCTCTAATTTCCGCTTAATCCGAACAAATAATGCTATCTGGCCAACAACCCTTCATTCTCTTGCATTGCATATACATATATGTTTGTGCATACATATGTACATAGACACCAGCAACATGTTGCCTCCTACAACTTAGCTCACTCAGCTACCTTACTCACCGGCACTGCTGCCTTGCCCACAGTCCCGCCCTGTGTGAGCTGAAACCAGGTG
>NW_016165266.1:0-22682 GCF_001687245.7 Rhagoletis zephyria | reverse complement strand
TGCAGAAAAATATTATTACTTTTTAAGCGATGTGGCAAAGAGGCGAAGTAAATCGAAAGGATGCGAGGAAATGACACTATTCAAAGAAAAATCTACTTATTTGCATATGTATGTATGTATGTATGCATATTTTTATTTTTTTTTCAGTGGGTTACTTCATAGAAATCGAAGTGCATATTGCATTTATTCGATCATTCTGTCGAATTGAAATGAACACCCCTATTGCGAATGTCGACTGGCAGTAGATAAACGACTATTAAGCGATTATCGATTATCGATGCTATTGCGAGTGTCGCTAAGTCGCTCAATTAGCGACTGTGAATACTTTTTGATCGCTCATCCTTCTATTCCTGTTTTTTAGTCGTTGGAGTTTGCGTTTATAAAATTTACATAAGAAAGTGGTACTATAATGGATAAAAAGTAAGTCAATTGAACTGGAAGTTTTAAAAATTTTGAAATATACATATGCATGTATGTGTCTGAATTACAGATCAAAAATTATAAGCAACAAAAGGCAACTTGTGCGGTTGGTCGTACTGATGCAGGAGAGTGAAGACATAGGCAAAGGAATTTCCGGAAAGAGTAGGGTAGGAAGCTCTGCTTCTATTGGAAAAGATACATATACAATATTTCTTGCGCATATAACTCCGGCTACGCCATCCACAGTGTTTTGCGCAGAACCAACATCAAAAGTTTATACAAAAAACTGCATAATTTATTAATTGACTAGTGCTCGGAAATTTGAAATCTTTATTTTAAATTAAAGTTGAATTCTTTCAATACACTTGTTATATTGTTATGTTAAAGTTCTTAAACTCGGGTCACGCATTTGGACACAAAAACCCAACATCATTGTACAAAAAACTTAACCGTACCGTATTTCTTAAACTTCTATAAAGTTTATTAATGAGGAAAACAGCTTTTCCTGCAAATCATGTAAAGCCTAAAAACCGTGAAGCATCGGCAACGCAACTTCTATTCATAAAACTCACACATGTACATACACCTTCCAAGTCCAAGGGATCCGACGAATCTCGCAATTCCCTCCTTGCTTTAGCCAACTCTACTAATCTATTAGCTTCCGCATCATCTTCCTCATCACTAAACCATATTTCAACTGTGTCCATTTTTTAAATTTTATAATAAAAGCAATTATTTTAAAAATGATGTAAATAAAACACTCAAGAAACAAATGTATACAAACAAACAGCTGTTTACAATTCTGTCAACCATTCACAATAGTACACATTTTTATCGATCAAGTTACACAATAGCAAAATAAAAGATGATCGACTCGATCGACAAATTTCTATTCTACTGCCAGTCGACACTCGCAATAGGGGTGGAAGTGAATGTTTTGAAAACTGTCATTTATACTGAATAAAATAATTAATACGAATAGGAGGTAAGGATACGAGTTATAATAAAGTGAGTTTTGATCTAAATTTGACCAGGGTTGCCACATATTTAGAAATTCAAAATCAGTTTAACCAAGAAGCTAAACGAAATATTTTAATGTTTTCCGTTTTCGTACGATATAGTTTACTTTATGTACATAATTCTAGGGTCGTAAAAATGTCAGGTCCGACATCATGGAAACACCCATATGTATGTACAATGTACTAGAATTTAAACAAACAATTTCCACTACTTTGCACTTTTCGCTTTTCGTGTTCTGTAAGATGTTGGAAATCGCAACTAACTCAGTTAGATTTTTGATTGTTCGTTTGATAGATTTGTAAGACAGACTGTCAATTGCTTCACAGCAACTGAAGTGAGTGGAGAAAATGTTACTATTTTGCTGCAAAGTAAATAGATATGAAATTGCAGAATTTTTCTTCCAATTACTTTACAGTTTTTTCGCTTGTAGCTTACAAATTTGAGTGGAAATTTTTGTCGGACTTTTATTTGGGTGTAGTTTGCGTTGTTTGCTTGGCAATTTTTCAGCAAATATTCGGTACATATTTTCATCTTGAAGTATCTACATACATAAATTCTTTCGCGCGTTTATGTACTAAGTGGAAATGAATGACTTAGTTATAAATTAAATGAAAAAGTATTTCTGTAAGTGGAAAGTGAAAAAGGGCGAATTCACGGAAATCGTGCATTCGTTACTTTCGTATGTAAGTGGGTGCGTTGTTGAACATTTTGATTTAATTGACCTTTCCGTAATTGGTTGATAAAATATTTACATATATGAGAAAATCTCACGAGTTGGCTTTTTTAGTGTCACTTGCTCTCTCTCGCCACAAAAAAAAAAAATCGCTAAAGCATTCTTCTTGATATATATATTTCATTTAATGGAGCTTCAGAAACAAGCACAATAAAAAAATAAATCAAGTATTTGAACAATTTTAGTCTTAAAACCTTTATTTAGGTGAAAAAGTACAGCCATTATTAACTTTTTCATTATCAGACGGTAAAAATCGTTGTTCTTTTTTTTTAATAACTTTGGAAAGTTTCCAAATAGAATTTTCAAATAAAAGCAATGACTTGCTTCATATGAAATTCTATGTTCATGACTGTGCTACCAAATTAAAAAAAATTACACTGTGCAGAATATCGTCGCAGCTATTTGGTAATTTTTGAAATTTTAAGATTTTTTGTGGTAATAATTTAAGATACTTCCAAATATTAAAATTAAACGGTGAAAATGTTATTCCACCCAAAACGAACGAATCTAGTGCAATAAAACTAGTGTGCCACCAAACGAAAAATAATATAATGAGAAACTAAAACCATGTTTGCAATTTTTATTGGCACACTCGAAATTCATTTTAAAAGTGCTGCATAATATAAAGAAAGTAATTTTTCTCAAAATTTCATAAGCAAGTCGTGGAGGAAATTCTGCGAAAACTTTGAAGATTAATATCGATTCATGCGCGGAGGACAGCGATGGTAATAAATATTATTTAAATAGGAAAAAGATCTCATGTGTCTTCGAAGGATTTTAAGGTAATCAACCTCATTTATTTGCTATTGAAGATCCGGAGAATAACTTTGACAGAACTGGTGGCGCGGGTGGGGTAACTCCGTACAGCGAAGAGTGAGTAGAGGTACACTACAAGAATGCTTTCTGTTATTCTTTTTTTGTAGATTCTCGTCGCCAAAAAGAGGCACTTGGATTATCGCCCACGTTAACGACGTAGGCATTTAATGTCAGCGTAAAGTTACTAGACAATTTCTACGATCTTATGCAGGGGTAATTAAACTAAGTCATAAATTGGTCCGCCGCAATTCCGAAAAGGTGACACTCATCTTGTTCGGTTGCGTTCTACTTATGATTTCTAACAGGATCATGTAGAGGGAAAGGTATCTTGAAAACCTGATATGAAGAAGTGGATAGAAAAGGTATCAGTTGATATGAAAGAGATGGAGTCTCTTTCTGAAAGCAATCCAAAGGCAATATGAAACCGATAATAAAACCAATTAGCTTGGTGAAACCTCGACATCAAATTTCGCTTTCACTTTGTGAAATTACATATTCCTTCTTTAAAGCAGAAGTCATGACAAGTATTTCAAAAATAATGTGGAAAAGTATGGTAGCTACCATTGACTGCATTAATGGCGCCAAAAAAAAAAAAAATGATAGCATACAAAAAAACTAGGAATTTAGTGAAGAAACTGGCAAAAAGCGAAACTGTGGCGCTTTATATGAAGAGCTTTGCACAAAAATTTTGCAGTAATATGTATTCATCAATACGTATAATGAATTTGATGCTGGTTATGACGGTGAAGTCGATGCTGATGGCAATGGTGATTTTGAAGTATATTGTTCCGTGGGAAGTTTCTCCCTTAACAACCACCAGAATTTTATGATGTGAGGGTGGAAAGATGCTGATAGAAAAGTATTTGAAAAGCTTTTGTAGAATTTCGAAGGCGAATTATTGTAGTGTGAATAGAAGCGTCGAGGCAGAAAGCGAGAGAGGAAGTGAGCGAAGTGAAAACTTTATGGTCCAGTTAAAGGGAGGAAATACAAAAATAAGAAAAGTAAAAAAAATAAATACAAAAAAATATATATTAGTAGTGCAAAAATTGCCATAAAACGATGTTGGGAATTGTAAAATAAAAATTCACTTCGGAAAAAAAGTTGCACCAAAAACCGTCAGCGTTAACAAAAGCATGCTGGTGCGAGACCCAACAAAGGCGGTAAGTAGCGTAGAAAATAACAGCTGACGAGAACAATTCATACAAGTTAAATACCTAGCAAACGCCTGCCAACAGTGGCAAGTTTGATGGATGTGCTAAGAACGCAGCAGCTGGAAGAATATTGCAGCAGAAATTGCAATTCAGAAACAGCTGAAATGTAGTAAGCACGCGGTAGAGAGCGGGTATCTGCAGCATCGTGCGGGTCAGAAGTGAAAAGCAAACACACACAGTGTCGGACAGTAACCACGTTACCAAATGGCAAAGAAAGAAGAAGTGAAAGAAATCGGACGTAAGACGCAACCATACACTTTTCAAGTGCGCTAAAGGATCGGTCGAGTTAAAAATATATGTAATATGTACGAGTGGGCGAAAACTGCAATTGCGACTAAGACTGGTATGGTGGCTATTACCTAAAGTTATTGATTTGGCTCTTATGCTTGTTGCTGTTGTTGTGTGCTCGTTCAAATACTTCTTATCGCTCCATTTGCTTTGGCGCTCGCTAGGTACAGGTGGTGGTATTATTCTTCTTACGCTTCCTGCTTTTTCGTTTGTGAAATGGAGCGCAATGACTTATGACGAGCTGCCAATGCAGTTGAAGGAAATACAATTTTATGAAAGAAAAATATTAGTTGAAGTTTTAAAGGTTGGCTGAAAGTGAGGAAATTGGGAAAAATTGTAGTTTTTTGCCATTATTATTTTTTTGTAGGCGACCAAGGAACGATTTTAAAATATGCTTAGTGAATTTATTTCTTATACACACATCCGCACATACATAAATATCGTCACCTGAAATGCAAAAAGACGTAACAAACATCATCGCTGTAATGATAAAAGTCATAACTTTTCGATTTATATGATCGATTTCATCGAATTACAACTCCCCACTTAATTTTATGAAAAAAAAACAAAATTAAAATATCAGACTTTTTCCAAAATAAAAAAATCCTGACACGCGCCGATTTTCGGTTTTCTTTCCTTTAGAGGTCCATATAAAGGATCAATGAAAATGTTCGAAACTGTAAGAATACATTGATTACATGCCATTTAAGTATTATGCATGCTCAGATTCCTTAGAATTCTCAAAACAATTTCTGCTATATACTAGATTTGACCCAAATAGGACAAGGGATTTAAAAAGAATAATTTAGGAATTTAAATAATCTAATCCTGCCTAATACTTAAACGGCATGTAATAAATGTATTCTTACAGTTTCATCGCTCTCAGAAAATTATATTGATCTCAAAAGGAAAACACTTGTTTTCTTAGGTATAATTGCTATGAAAAAGCTAAGGGCTCGACGCGGTACCTCTTACAGTTGTCCTCGAGAGGGGAGATTCATGGAGGATCATATACTATACCAAAAGCTTAAATTTGGTCTTATTCGGCGCTTACCACTGATGCCATAATTTTCATATAATTTAAAAAATGCTAGCTCCAAACATAAAACATATTTTAGTATTTCAGTGGATATGCATTGATCCCACTATTAAATACCAAATTATTTGCAATATACCATACCATTACAAGCATAGCTTCATGAAATTCCATACGTACGCAAATTTCAAGGATATGCTTGTGGAAAATGTTCTTTAATGATGGGGAAAGAATGGGAAAAATTAAAAAAGAACAAAAACAAAACGCGCGCAAAATATCGATCAGCGCAGCTCATGAGTCGCAATACCTGTTTTCATTTGGGAAGCCTTCAAAGATTTAAGAGAAAAATATGCACATTAATGTGAATATTCGGCAGGAAATTCGGGTTAGAGCAAGCACTTAAATATCTACTAAACTCACGCACACAAACAAACAAAGCTATCGAACATAACTTTTCATTGGCATAAACGTAACAACGTATCTGGCGGGGGGTTCTTAGCACTTCTCCCTGAATCACCAAAATGATAAAGTTTGTGGACACCCAAAAATACATAAATGCATTGAAGGCCATAAAAGTGGCGATATGAGAGAATGCAATAAACTGAAATGGGTTTGTTGCCACGGCAGCGTAAGAATAACAGTACTACCACTAAATACGAGTAACTTGCATCAAGCTTTAATGAGCATATAAAAAATTGCGATATTGCGAACTAGTAAATGGAAATTCAAATATAAGCTGAGCGCATAAAATACTTGCGGGTAGAAAAGTATTGATTGTGGGTGGATATTTGTGTGAAACTGGTATCCCGTATTTGTATGGTTCAGTGTTCAGTTGGACTATGTGTGTGTATTTAAAAGGTTCCTATTGCGTTCCTAGTTTTTTTTAATGGGAAACCGAGAGAAAAGGATAGGTGACGATTCCATGCGACCAGACTTTCCTGATATACTTCAAGTCAAAGTAATTGTTCAATTTGGAGTAGCTGCTACTTCTACATATACCTAGAGTGAATTTTGGATTATAATATTGAATTGGTTCGCCGCAACTCGTCTGCAGTTGGCTTAGAGAGATATAGGTTCTGCGGCTAAACGTAAAAGGATGGTTGCGAATTGAATTATTTATAAGTACCTATCATTTCACAGATGGTTCTTAAAACAATGATGGTATGGCGAGCTGTTGTGTTCTAACCGGAGCTCTTAATTTCAAAAGCCATATAATTTCTAGATTACTACAATACTTTTCCAGAAGGTACCTACTAACGTCGGCTACGTCGGTAACTAAATGAAGCTTCTCACAACTTTCATGCAAACCGTTTCAACGACAGCCAGAGAGCCAGCAAGACATTATTGGTCCATAACGGGGCGAATTAACCAAATAGCGAAGAACTGACTTCAGTTGTCTTGGAGACAAAAAAAGAAAGATATGTATGTACATATGAGATGCAATGAGTAATTTCATGCCGTTTAATTCAGTGATCATCTACCAGTATCTGAGCGTGTCTATTATTCCTTCAACTCCATCAGCCAAAGGTAACAAGTTTTGTCATTAGTTTATGACGGAAGGAGGACTCACACATGCAGTCAGTTAGAATTAACCAACCATCTAAGCACAGGAGGTGGAAACCTGCTGCTTTGACTTTGGCAATTCCCATTGCTCTTGGCTCACAACTATTCCCATTGCTAGCACTTGTTTTGTTATAATTTGTTGTTAAATGTATTCAATGCTCAGTGATGCATGCACTGATGCACTTCCGAAAAAATAAAAATAAAAAGAAAATATTGGTTGTCGTAAAACGAGTGCAGTGAACAGTGAAAGATATGGAAAATTTTTCGAATGCCAAAATAGCAAAAACAAAAAAATTAAAAAAGTACTAAAAAAAAGTGAAATATAGAAAGGGGAGAGATTTGTATTTGGCTAGCGGCAGTTTAGTGCATGACAAGAAAATTGGATTGTGAAGGAAGATAGTAAGTAGCAGAAAAGTAGTAAAAAATAAGGAAAAAAATAAAATGTGGGCAACACTCTTTTTTTAGATATTTAGCAGTGCCCTTCATGTGGTAAATAAATCTGTAGGTAGGGATTTTTTTTAATACCTATTCCTCAAAAGTAGTATATTACTTAATCTGCAAAATACTAAAAAATTGTTGCCTAAAAACTTGAGAAAAATTTATCTGCACAGCTTTTATGCTTTTGAAATGGTCGTAATGAGAAAGTATAATTGGTGAAAGAAAGCTAATGTGAATCATTGAATTCTGTAGGCAAATACGCCATTCACATCATGAAACATGGTTTTTCAACACTTAATTTTTTTTGTACTTATTTTATGCCTTTTTCGCAGCAAAATTCGATTACTGTCCATGTAAAAGTAACAGAAAAAAATATGTCACCGTTTATTTGTCACAAAAACTCTACATTTCTGTTTTTTTTTTTTTTTTTGGTATTACAAAAAACGAGAGAAGAAAAAGTACATTGCCACATAATTGAGTCTCATGTTTGCCATATTTTAGCAAATTGTAATAAATTCACTTCTTTTTTCTGGATTTGACACATTTTTAGGTGCAACTACAGAAATATGTTAAAGCTAAAATGATCACATGCACATAAATACATATCTAAATAGATATGTTTGGATGCAAGTACATAGGTAGGTACTTGCTTGTATGTTTATTACTAGCAAATTGTCTGTAGCTGTAGGGCATTGAGTCATTTGAAATTTATGGCACAGTCGCTGGAAAATAGGTTTTACTAACTGTGTAAGCGTATTTTTCATATTCAAATGCAAAACGGCAGACAGTTGCTCGAATATTAAAATATGCATATGAGAATGTTTCTAAATTTTACCTAAATGATATTTCCTCTAAATGGAAAAAAATACTCGAAAATGTAGAAAGCCTCAAGGCTTTAAGTTGGGTAAAATTCAGCAAAATTTTATAAAAATTTCGAGCTTATTAACGCAGAATACTTCTTACGTTTCCGTATGGATGACTTGCTCAAATATTTGAGTAGGAATTTTTAGATCTTCACAAAAACTATTAATGCACGAGAAGTAATGAAGCGATTCCAATGAAAAATGCATCGCTTCAAAGAAATAATTTACTGACAGGTCCATTTTTATAAGCGACCACTTCGTTTCCTGTCGTATAAACAACGATAAACATTGGCTTCTTTTGGGGTCGATTTTGAGCTTTAAATTGTTCTGTCAACTTAGGTTTTGCAGATGTGACCTTCATTTTCGGAATATGTAAACAAATTTTATATAAATTTACCAAAAAGCTATCATTTTAAGGCGAAATCTTGTTGAGAAGAAATAGAAAATTTCTTTTGTAACGAAAATTTTTTAAAAACCGCTCGAATGATTTTGTTTTTGTTTTCTATGGAGAAACTCTATTTCCGCACTAAACGTAGGAGTGTTGCCGCCTTGAACTCAACTTGAACGAAGCGAATTAGGTAATTTAAATTTGTAGCAAAACACTTTTACTGTGGAACCATTTTGAGCAGGGTTGCCACCTGTTTACTAAATTAAGTTCAGTGTGCGCAATTGGTTAAATTAATTATTACAATACGGATATCAATCAAAATGGCTTTGAAGAAACTGTATTTCTAAACTACAAGTTGGAGACTTGCAAACTGTTTCAAAAATTAAATTAATTTTAAATTAAAGGAATTAGATAATTTAAATATATTTCGCGATATGGGTGTCACACGAAAGAGGTTGCGGTTTGAAACCATTTTGAAGAGGGTAGCCACCTATTTACAAAGCTAAGTTCAATGTGTGCAATTGGTTAAATATGTAAATTACAACAATGTTTATATTTATCGTCATTGTGGTTTTAAGCAAATTTTTTTAACTAAATGTAGGAGGGTTGCCACCTGATTTAAGCACGAAATTAAAATTAAATGAAGCGAGTTAGATAATGTAAATATTTAGCACAATATGGGTGTCAGACGAAAAAATTTTATCAAAATTTCACTTTGAAAATACTTTGAACAGGGTACCACCAGGCAACGAAGTTAAATTCATTAAAGGTTAAATCAGTTACTACAATGTGGATATCAATCAAAATGGCATTGAAAAAACTTTATTTCCAAATTATATATAGGAGGGTTGCCACCCCTTTTTAAAATCGAACTTTGCTATTTAATTTTTGAGAATTGTCAGCAAAAAAAACAGAAATTATTAAAAATCAATGCGAATTTGTAGCCGATAGAAGCTTGCCCTTAATATTGTTCTAATATTATTGGCCTATAACTGCAGACCCAAAAACGCACTTAACATTCAGATTAAAAAGTTCGAATTTTTATGAAAATTTATTGAATTTTTCTAAATTTTGTATTAATGCAGTTTGGAGCTTAAGAAATTTTTAGAAGTTACCCACGCATTGCCTTCATAGCTTGCATTCATTGAATTGTTTTCTTCTTCGGATAATTTTTTGAAATTAAAAAAACTTTAGTTTAAAATGTCTTAACTCTATTTTTGATAGACCACTTAAATGTTAGATTTTGTGCTCAAGGAGTTTTGGAGGCTCCATTATGCAGACTATCGCATACCAATTATTTTCATTTAAACACAAATACACATGTACATATATATCTCCATTTCCCCCTTTTATTAAAAGCACTCACTTTTTAATATTCGTGCAACAATTCCTACCTCCTGCACCAATCGGAATTCATAATAAATGGAACGTTGTAGCAATGTTAGCCTTATTCAACAATATGCGCTACTAATAGATTAAACAATCTAAAAAAAAATCATGCTAATTGAAAATTCCATAAAACCAATAAAAATAATAAATACTTCGAGTATCAAACAGCGAAATTTTCGCATAACAAAATAGAAAAAAAAAACAATTAATTAGTTACCTTTAAATTGACGGGGTATCAATTAATTAGGAACATATTAACAAATTCCATCAAATTCAAATTGTTATATGCTGAAATTGAGCCATCATCAAATTAGAGTACAAAATTTTTAATAGCAACCCAACTGTGCGACGCAGCATTAGGCAATAAAGGAAAATGCCAATTTCGAGCGCAAGGCAGCCTGCTGTGCAGCAGTCGCATGGCAGCAGGTGTGAGCGCAAAAGAGCAGCTGTGCTTACCCTGCAAACCAAAGTTCCCGAAACCTTAACGAAATCTTTAGGAGTATCTGATTTCTGTAACGATTTTTTTCCGAATCTTCGAAGAAAATTTTATGAAGTGGTTGACACGAACTCGTAAAGAAATTTCTGTACGAAAAATAAAGNTTATATGAAGTGGTTGACACGAACTCGTAAAGAAATTTCTGTACGAAAAATAAAGAAAATTCTGAAAAAAGTCTGCAAGAAATTCTTCACATAGCAGCATTATTTTCATTTCTTCACCGATTTTCTTCCGAAATTTCGAAAAAGAATGGAAGTGTGCGTACTTTATTCCATTTTAGAAAATTCGGAAAAAAATCGGATGGGATCTTTCCGAATTCGTTAAAATTTCTTTACGATTCAGAATACTCTGAAAAAATGGTTTGCAGGGTAGCTTCGTTTATAGGCAATTGTTGTAAGCTAAGGTTTGTGTATATGTGTTTGTGCGCAAAATTTTGTTTACTACAAAGTTGAGTAGGGCACTGTGTTGGGGGAATACGTGGCGTATGAGTGACGCGCTCGATTCAGCTGCTGCTGCTGTATAAACGCCTCAATAAGCCGGAAATACCACTTAACTCACTTAACCCAAAATTGTGTTGGCTTTTTTTAAATTGCACTAAGACTTAAGTATACATATAGTATGTATGTGCCTATATATACCTATGAGTGTTCTTGTACATATGTTTATACATATGTCGTATGTCTTACAGCATTTAGCAGCAGATACTCGCAGAGAAATGGATGGCATTAAGTCTCGAAGGCCAAAAAAAAGGATTTGCTGCAGCCGGTTGCGTTTGTACTTAACTGTCAGCATTTAGCAGGTGATTAAGTTGCAAATAGCTTAAGCTTTGAGAACTTACGACGACATAAGATATTTGTACATGCTAAGCGCTTTAAAGTCATACTTTTATAACTCATTAAAATTTTTTTATTACATGCGAATTTGGCTACTTAGATATCCCACAAACACTTACCAAAATGTTAATCTACAAAAGTTTGAAAAGTATGCGCTTGTGGTTGTGCAGGTATGTGTTTTGTATGCCTTCTTGATAGCTCTTCGACTTAATAGACCCAAAAGGTAAACGAAAATTATCCAGAGCACCAACGAAGATTAAGACCAAAGCAAATAATTTGATAGCGCAGTCTTGGCAAAAGTTTAGCACTTTTCAAATATTTAAATGCCTGACTTGGCCTTAAGTGTTTTATTGATTGTAAGTGTGTGTGTGTGTGTACGTGAGTTTCACTTATTATTATTGCCTAAGCACTTCAAGAGTTTGACACAGAACTCAAAAAGGTAGTCGTACTCATAAAATTATATAAATAAACTAATAACCAAAATTTCTGTTGACATTTCATTGGCTACTTGCTGCTAACAATTTGTCGCCGCTGCTTGTACATACATATATATTTTTTATAGCGGGTCTGGCGTTTACTTTGAAAATTTCGCAAAAATTTGAACACCTAAGCGTATACATATTTCCACAGCCTTCTCAATTTACCTTCTGGGTGCTATTTTTTGTAGAAAACTTTTCGTGTTAACAGATTTTTGTGCCGTGTGAAGTTTCTGCAAACCTGCTATTATTCAGGATATGGCATAAATCCGATAAATATATCGATTAATTCGATAATTATATCGATAAATTCTATAAATGTGATAAACGCATCGATATATATGGATTAAAATATCGATAACCAAACTGATATATAAATAAAAATATGAAGATGAATCGATAAATATATCGGTAACAATACTGTATATCTGTTGAAACTTGTGTCGACAAAATTTGAGTCGATATCAGCCTATTGATCAAAAAATAATTCGACTTTGTCAGCAATTAACCTCGCGCCTGCTCGGAGTGCATATACTTTTTAAAGTTTTCAAGGTTTGGCTATAAAATATTATACAATTGATGGCTTTAATTTAAAACTATTCCTAATGCAATATTTCAAACGGAACTTGTTATTTAAAAATTATATCGATAAAAAGTATTATCAATGCGTTAATATTTTAGTCTAAGAAATACCTCAGTATTCAGTGAAACAAAATGAAATTAGAAAACTTTGAGAAACTAATGTGCGTCAGAATTCTACCAAAAAAATGTTTTTGAAGTAAATTACAAAAAAACAATACTTTTTGAATCTAACAAATTTAAAAAATATTTGACATAAAAAAATCAGGTGGCAATCCTATTAAGAAATACGCCAGGTTGAGGAGTACATACTTTGAGTGCAAATGTGCTGTGTATACATACATACGTACTTACAAATAAATGGTCGTTGCAATTAGATACAAATTGGTATTAAAAAAACGTGGCAACCCTCAACGAAAATAATTCTCCATTGAAGTTCTCAAAAATACCTTTCATTTGGTATCCATACTAAGTGGCAACCTTACACAATATCTTGAGGGGCAACACATACTTTACAGGCAAAACATTGCTTAAGAGCTTTCTTTAAGCACCCGTAAAGAGTAATATTGTATATTAATTATCCGAAAAAAAAATTATAAATACACGAAAGGTGGCAACCCTGATCAAAAATATTTCTGAATTAGGAACTTTTAAAAACACTTTCCAGTTGAAATCCATATTATGAAGTGTTAGTAAGTTTGTAACTAATTTCGAATAGGTGGCAACCTTATACCAATATTTTTGGAGATAGTACCTATGTAGCTAACCTTAAAATGCAAAAAATTATTTGAATACAAATTTCAACAAAATCGTTAGATTCATTTCCGAGAGGCCTATGGATATATATATACACAAAAATTGCTCGCTTAAAGTAATAATAATAAGTTTAAAGACGTCCATTCCATTCAAAATTTGAGGAGTTATACTCCCCAGTTCACTGCAAGATTTCAAGAACCAACGCGAAATCCTTCAATTAAATGAATATCAAGAAAAACTCAAATTGAATTGCAAAAAAGTATTCTCCTCCAAGCTTTTGACTGAAGGAAAAATCAATACAAAACCAAACGAAAGCATTTCTATCTTAAATGCATATATGTAAATGGAAGTATATATGTACAAAATAGTTTCTTAAGTACATTGTAAATGTGTGCGCGTGTGTGCCTGCGAGTGATTCTTGCAGCACAGCATTAACCCACTGACACATTGACATTATCTGATTAAGAACAAATGGTGTACTTGCCATCTGATTGTCAGGGTATCAGGCCAAATGCGCATCGCTTGCCGCTACGGCTGGTAGGTTGCATTGGCTGGGTGGCTGGCAGGCGGCTGACTGCCTAACAGACTGACGTTCATTTTGTGTGCGTTCAAGCAAAAAGCAAGAAACCCCGATTGGTATGTAAAGAGATTTAAGAGAACAAATGAGCAGAAAAGCCGATAAAGAGGCACTCAAGAAAAGTTTAATTTAGAAGTGCATAATATGTATGTATGTATGTATGTATAGTTTTAAGTATCGCCGAGGTTGAAGGTACGCAGACATTCAGACGACCAATTTGGTGGTTGTAGAGAAGCAGCAGACAAATCACCGAGAAAAAGACTTGCACTTAGTAGTTGTGGGAAATTGCAGCAATTGATGCGAGGGAAATGAAAGACGGAAATGAAATTTGTAGAATTGGCATAAGCTCATGCTCCATGCACGCTAGTACTATGTATGTATGTATACATATATTTGGGCAAATGGCTAATTTAAGGCGCATAACAAACATAAATCCCGTTGAGCTCTGTTACACCGCCCCCGCATAACCAAAAACACAAAAGCACAAACACACACATATTTTTTAAAAGCTTTTCATTGAATTACTATTGAATACTCAATTTGGTTTGCCTATCTGCCATATGGCGCATTTAGTTTTAATTCTGATAAATGACGGTAATATTTCTGCAGTTGGGGTAGCTGCATTGTCCAAGCTTAGTTGGATGACAAAGTAGGCGCTACAAATATGATTTGTGTGAGGGAATTAATATAAGTAGAGCTTTAAAATAAATACATATTAATTTATTTAATGACTTTATTTAAATATGAAAAACATAATTGTTATGCCTTGGCGCTTTATAGGAGATTTATGTTAGCTTTTAACTTCTTCAACATCAATTGTGTGCGAATTATGTCCAAACCTATTTTGCGACAAAAACGTTATGTTTGCTAATCATTAAAGGTCTCACATAGATGAAAATAGCATCCGCCGGAAACATTGATACGTCCCATCACTCAGTGGATTCATGAAACACATTGCTGCTCCTTTGGCGAAGTTTGGTAGACACTTTGTAACTTTGTCGATTGCTGACTGTATGCTATGCAGCTGTTTCGATTAATGCGAGAAATTTGTTTATCCGGCAGTAATGAGGCGTCTAAGCGAAAGCCCTCTTTGGCTCACTCGTCAGTGCTTCCATTGCCTTCCACACCCTTGTGTCCTAGGATCAAACAAGGTGGACGCTTTTAGCCGCTGTTAGCCCTCTTATAGCCTGCTTACAATCCGACGGTCATACAATTTTTTTTTTTTTCATTTGAAAGTAGAGCCTTGATGACCATCTGATTATCTGANCCCTCTTATAGCCTGCTTACAATCCGACGGTCATACAATTTTTTTTTTTTCATTTGAAAGTAGAGTCTTGATGACCATCTGATTATTTATGTAGATCCTTAGGTATCTGCTTGCTTGGAGAATTGATTTAATGTAGCATGGCTGGAAAATTACAACCGATGCACTGGTTATTTAAATTCCGAGAAGGTGTCTTGAATCTCCACAGTTACAAAACCTTCATACAATCAGATCTGACCTTTCGGTCTCCATTTTATTCTGGTATTTCTGCTTGAAACTGTACTTTGAGTAAAATTTCCCGTGAGGCATTACAATGGGTCCCGATGGCCCACAAGCGAACTCTTGCGTACAACCTAACCTATCTTACA
This sequence comes from Rhagoletis zephyria, assembly GCF_001687245.7. Classification (NCBI taxonomy): domain Eukaryota; kingdom Metazoa; phylum Arthropoda; class Insecta; order Diptera; family Tephritidae; genus Rhagoletis; species Rhagoletis zephyria. Next base: position 7,168 of record NW_016165266.1, on the reverse strand, counting down.
ATAAAAGTGCATACAAAACTGAAGGTTTTGTAATTTTCTTTGTGTTCAGGGAAAAAGACGAAGATTTTTTTTTAAGCGTAAATAGCTTAGCTCTCGGTATGGGTAAAATATTCATAAACCCAGCAATAAATTTGCAACAGCTTCTTGTCTAATGGAGCAGAAATACTATACTTGCTTCTTTTTTGTATAAATGAACATTTCTGGCGTAGTACCGGCCTACTTCGGACTATGTTGGCATCATTTTATGACCTTTTCAGGCACATTTCGGGACTAGTTCACAATTATTTGATAATAATTTTGAGACTAGATCCGGACTATATCTGGACCAACGCAACGCTTCGGGTACTTAACAATAAAACTCATCTGGCAGTTCAGTTTTCCTTGTGCACGGCCTCTTTCCCCCCCCTCTTGGGCTAGTTTTTGTCTCCCTATTTTCTGATAATTTCAACCATTTATTCAATTTTGCAATTTTTTACTCTGCGCATACTTGTTACTTATTGCTTAACGTACATATTTGGTTTCAATTAATTTATAGCGCCACAGATAAGTCAAACCAGCGAGCAGCGCGTCCGACGGCCGCTATCGTATGGCCGCTGTTGGTAAATATTTTTAATACGCTATGTAATACTAAATATGTATGTACAAGTATATGCACGCTACGCGCTTGCTGGTGGCTGACTGACATTTGAGGCGTTTGCCCTATATCTGACCGGCCGCAAAATTTTTACTCAATCTTTCGCTAGTGCCAGTAGCTGTTCATCGGCGGCGGTATGCTTGATTGCCTGAATCTAGCAGATTGGCTGGCAGATCGGTTAGTTGCCTGCCTGTTAGTCACTTAATAATTTTTATTAACAATCTTTTATTTTATATTCTTTTTTGTATCGTACAACATCTGAAGAGTGCAGGTCGAGCTACTAGAAGGGGCGAGGCCAGGATATAAATTCATACACACACACACACACGAGTACATACAATGTTTGTTGCGTGGGCGTTATGCGCGCTTGTTATTGCTGGTATTTTTTTTAATAAATTTCGCCATTTGTCAGTTGGCCATTTTTTTATGGCTGCTTGCCGACGGAGTAGCAATAAATTATAGAGCATTTTGCTGCCGGCTTGGGTTGGGTTGAGTTGAGATGGCTGCGGTAGTAGGGTAGGTTGTTGTTGTTATTGTGGACTTGGAATTGCTATTTTTCATTATTGTTAGTTGTCGTTGTTGTCGGTTATTAGCTTTGGTTTTGCTTCATTGCAATTACGTTAGAGAGGCCATCGTCTATTGGCGTCCCCTAGCCGAGCTTGACGTCCACTCCACCCACTATTTGTTGTAAGGCCTTTTCAACATATTTGTTGTCATTCGCTTAATGTGACTTTAATTGAAATTGAAACACTAGAAAATGTGGTAAGTTTTGTCGGCTGGCGTTTGCGGTCACAGCAGTTTTACTTAGTTGTAATCGGAGTTGTCGCAAAAAGGCCAACGAAATAGAAGCTGTTTGATGAAGAATTTTTTTTCTCTTTTTTTTTGAAAAGGCAATTGAGAAATTCAGGAAGAAAAAAAGTAAAAGACTACATATTTTGGAATACATGTGTACATTCGCACAACAAAAAAAAATCTGAAAAAAATGGTTAAACTCTGTCAACTAAATGATGAACGGAAATTAATCGAACACCCAAGAGCACCTAAAATAGTAGAAATAGAAAAATATATCAGATTAAGCTACTTATAACAGAAAACGTTTAATAAATTGACGTCTTCCAAGTCTTCTAAATATAGCTAAAGAACACTTTATCATTCTGCTGCCTACAACAACAACAATCATAACAAACGTCTTTACGTCGCGTCGGCTCGTGCTCATGTGCCTCGTGTATGCTGAGAAATCAATCAACCACAACCGCCGACCACCAACAGCCAACAGTCTCTACACTCTCGTTATGGCTTCAATGTGCTTGCATGTTAAAAAAAAGAAAAAAGGTAGCGGATGCAATGCAAAGCAAATACAACAACAACACATATACTATGCGTAGCAATTGAAAGCAAGAACAATGACTGCAGTTTCAATAATATTTCTATGAAACTTACACCACCAATCAACGACATTCAGCTGTCCAACCACATCAAGCATTTCCGTCACACATTAAAGTTATTGTTTTTTTTTTTTTTTGTTAAGGGGCCACAATCAGTAGCAGTGTTTGGAGCATGCCGACATAACTATGTACTCCCACACACTTCTGGTGTATTGTATAATAAATAATTGATATAATTACCTCATTTAAAATATAGGCGATTGCATTTGAAGCCTACCGAAAGGGAGGCTGACATACTGCTTGAAGCAAGGCCGAGGAAAATATATGACTATAAATTTCAATAAAATATCGATAGAGTTGTTCCTCATACTAGGTGATAGTCCTTCAATTTTCAGATTTTAGCAGGGTTATAGAACCGCCTGATCTCTTCCGTAAATGAACAAAGATCTGAATGTGTAGAAATTTCTATTTGTAGATTTATTGATTTTTACTATTCGAAACTAATAAATCGCGGCCTTAATCTGGAACGACTACATCCCACCCAGCAGCACTACCAGCATCAATTTCAAAACGCCTGAGGTAACTTTAGATAGATTGTTTTGAGATAGTAGCTTGGTCTGCTAGGAAACACCACTTGGCAATTCAAACATTTTCCAAGTGTTTAGCCAAGCTTCTTACAAAAATATGGTTCATTCTACAACAAAAACACAAAAATATAGTTTCTAAACTTTATGCAAAACTCGCGAAAATTCTATAGATATTCATGCAAATTTTCAACTTTTTAATCAGATTTTTTAGAATTTCCTTAAGTACCTATTCAGTTTTGTAGCTCATTAAATTGTAGTAAAAAATGCAAGTTCGGAGTTAGTCCAAAATCGCATTGATTTTTGAGAATTATTTTTGTTGAAGGTGATTTCCATTTTTTTCATATAAAGTGTTTTCGAATATTTTTTTTGTATGGAAGAGACTGCGTTAAAAAAATTACCAAAAATCAACGGTAATTCGCAGCTACTTAGAACTTCTACCTTATTACAAAAAAATTGATTGGGCTACAAATCTGCATACACACAAAAAAAATCTACAAAATATGATTAAAAAGTTTAAAATTTGCTGGATTTTCGCGAGTTTGGCACAAAGTTTAGAAATTATATTTTTATGTTTTTTGTTGGGGAATGAGCCATATTTTTACAAAAAAAAATGTCGGAAAAATATTACAATATAAATTGTTGCATATATTGCAAAAAAGCAGCTGTGCCAATACTTTTTGCCAGCAGTGTGTAATTTTACCCAGCCTCCAAGCGGATATTGGAGGTATTCCGTTGCTGTGGAGGGTCGACTGCTGTTAGAAACAACTTACTATATTTTTAGGTGCTGCTCGGACCGTCTCGATCACGAGAGAGAAATACCTATGTAGGAAGGATCGTACAATTAGCGAGGATTTTGTGTTTCGGCCAAAAAAGGAAAAACGATTGTTTATTCGTATAAGAAGAAGAAGGCGGGTAATATGATAGACGGGAAGGGATGGGCTATATAACAAAACTGATGATATTGTTGCGGAAGGGCAGACGTGATAAAAATGACAAAACATAAAACCAATAAAAAATGGGCGCACAAAAATCAGACACAATTAAATGAACGCTATTCATATTACTATTTTGCATGTTAATATTGTATACACATACTGCAATACAAAAATGTTTATTTACGTAATTAGGTGCGGCGTGAAATGAGTGATCACTTTAATTAATGAATGGAATTTGCAATTGATTTTTGATACAAAACAGATGCACAACAGAACAAAAAAAAAATATAAAATTACACACAACAAAAGCAGCTAATAATAGAAAAGGAAATTGTAAATCGATCCAAGGAGAGAACAAAAACAAAATTAATAAACAACGGAAACGCATGAAACGGATGAGTGAGGGAGTGTGAATGAATTTGAATGCAAATACGAACTATATTTGTGTGTTTGTAAAACACAATAATCAGCAAAAAAGTAAGTCAAATTTGTGAGGTAGACAAACGCTTAGCTGCAAACTGGTGCAAGTGGTATATTTAATATTTATAGTGTAAATATGTATATGTACAAAATGTATATGTACTATATATGTATGAATGTATATACATACATACAACCATTTAACAAATGGAGGGAAAAAGCACTTTGAGCAGTGACGCTTAGTGGGGCTCTGCTGGCGCTAATGGCGCAAAAGACTATAAAGAAGTATGCAGAAGTATAGAAAAAACTGTGTTGTTATTATTTTTGGAATGCCAAAAAATAGTGATTGTTTTTGTTGGCTTTGAAGATGATATCAGGGTGTGTAGCACTAATAGTACTTCACTTGCAATACGTTTGCTGGTATGTTGCATAGATGGAGCGTGCTCCCTTTGCTGCTCTGCTAGGGCATCATTTTAAAGCGGCAATCAAGTGGAAAGCATCACTTTGCGGTTGAGAGCTTAAGACAAATGTCGTGCTGAGAAGCGAGGACAATCGAAAAACTGAACGCAAAAATGAGGGAGCGACACTTCAGCTTAGATATACGTGTACATACATACATACAAAAGTAGCTGCTTTGTATACTTAGTTTTGGTGGTTTTAGTGTGATAACAGTAGCGATTCTTTTAATACACTTAGTGGATTTGATTGTGACGAAAATGTGTGTGAAAAAGGGGGAAGAAGCAGATAAATTAATTGGAGGAAGACGTAGTATCAGAACTGTGACTGACTACACTCACATATTGACAAGTTTCGCCTATTTATTTTATCATTTCTTAATTTTAATTAATTTTTTAAGAACAAATTTAACAAAAAAAAAATACTTTTTTAAAAGAATAAAAAAAATTATGTTGAAAAAAATAAAATAAATCTTCTAACTCGATTCTACATATCGTACACTTTCTAAAAAGTATACTAATTCCGTATTTACCATATCTTATCACTTTAACTGAATAAAATTTCTTAAATAGATGGCAACCCGCTAGAAAAATATTTTGGCACTAACCTTTCTTAAACTTCTTTAGTTTTATGCTCGTATTGTAATATTTCATTTATTTGATCAATATAATAATTGGATAAGATTTTTAAGCAGGTGGCAATCCCCCAAAAATATTTTTGGCAGTAAATTTTCCTAAACTTCTTCAGTTTGATGCACATATTGCAATATTTAATTAGCTTTCTCAATTAAATCAAAATAAAATTTTTAAACAGGTGGCAACCTTCCAAAAAAAAAAATTTCAACTATAAGCCTTCCTAAACCACTTTCTTTTTAAAGCAATATTGCAACATTTACTTTATCTTATCAATTTACTTAAACTGCAATTTCCAAACTGCTGGCAACTCTCTAATTATTTTTTTTACTATATTTTAAGCTAGACCTCTGGCAATGCATTTGTGAAAACTGCATTCGATTCTATGCATTAGTTTTCGAGTGATGCGCGTACAAACGTACAGACAGACCAAAATTTTAAAAATTGTTGATTTGACTCTTATTGCTTTAATAAAGATCCCCATATTAATTTTTCTTTAATATCTATAATGTACAGACATCGGCCTGTTACAGTTACATTATAGGTAAGATTTCTTTCCGCTCTTTGAGAGACTCATCGTCTCATCGTCTTGGAAACGAGGAGATGAAGAGAATGGATAAACACAGTTAAAAATGGATTCGCTGAAAGAACTGTGGCAAAAAAGGCGTNAAGATGACTATGCTTGTCGCAAAAGCTGCCAACTCATCAGCATGGCGTATGAAATGTTTTGAGAGGTTGGTTGATTGCGCATTCGTAGCGAAATGTTTCCATCACATGTTCTCTCTTTGCATACGTAATTGGCAAAAGACGGTGTGAACATTAAATCAGGAACTACAGTGATCGCCCAGCTGATTTTAAGGCCTTGGAAGTTTCTAGAACTTTTTCAAAAATAGGCTAGGAATGTAAGTTCAGGCTGAACTTCGTTATAAAGTGGAGTAGGCTTGAACTTGTGTGGGTAGCTGGATTCTGTTGTGTTCAAGGCAACGAACTGACTGGTAAATTGACGATTGCGGCTCCTTGGAGTGTCGAAATGGACCGGTGCCAATTTTGGATTCGTGCAAAATAGCTAAGTGTTTCTTGATAAGATTTGACAGGGTGGTGGCGAAATTCCTTCTCAGATATACGTATAAGGCGTGAGATGTGAGCACTTATGGAAATGATTAGGGAACACAATTCATGGCGATGACATATGGTCACCATAGGCATGTGCACTGTGTATATATCGCTTGTAAGATAAACATATTGCAGAACATTTTATAAGCAGCTGTTCGAACTTCGCCAAGCTGAGAGGGTACATTTTAAGTCCAATGTATTAAGAATGGAAGCGGTATATTTTGTTTCCCTCAATAAAGTTCTAGGGTCCTCAAACGAATCTAGTAAGTTTGGAGAGCAGTAATGAATTCCCATCCCACCACCCTTTCTCTATCCGTTGAAACCTTTCTATAGGCCCTAAGTACAAAAGGTGCTTAGAGTAATTGTTTTTGTTTTTTTTTTTTTTAAACCCTACCAAAAATCAAATTCCATTTTAGACCATTCAATTTCAAAGTGAATCTAATCTCAAATTTATCCCACCCGAAAAAAATTTGTTTCAAAAAAAAAACACAAAAAATATCATATCTTTCCACAGCTTCGGATTGTAAGAATACTGCTTTTCTGGAATGCGTTACATTTTGCGCTCACTTAAACCTTGCAATAAAAATAAATAACTTTAAACATTTTTTATGCATATGGCACGCACCGTCCACACTTTCGACAACAAAATTTAAAAAAATTATATATATTTTTTTTCAATTATCCAACGCACTTGAACATTTTACTGCAGACAATGGCGCTAATTACAAAGTATCAATTAACCAAAAAAAAAGAAGAAATTTGTCATAAAAAGTGTTTACTTCTCGAATTTCACGCATGTGAATAAAACAATTCACTTATAAATGCGAAAAAGTAATAAAAAAAACACGCATGCGTGATTTTTTTATTATCATTTGCGCACTTTTAATCAGTTTTCGCTTTTTCCAACTTTGCCATTCTTTATTTTGATTTTAGTTTTAATTACAACAACTTTGCTTGACGCCAATTTTTTTATACCCGAGCGCACTTGTGCACAAGGGTATATTAA
>NW_016165265.1:26621-28250 GCF_001687245.7 Rhagoletis zephyria | reverse complement strand
AGTTAACTGTCGATTCTGAGTTAACTACGCACTGTGAAATTGGCCCTAATATGTGTGGTGAAAAAATGTCGCTTACGTCTTTCTGGCGGTTAGGGCTCGATATTTCAATTAATTGATAAATTATGTAAGTTGAATTTTACTTTTTAAAAAGGTGGCAACCCTACGATATATAATTCAGTAATAGGGCCTTTTGAAACCTATTTTGATTGATACCATATTTAAAAAATTAATTTAACTTATAAAATAGTTTAAATTCAGATTTTTAAACGAGTGGCAACCCTTTTAAGACACTTTTAAAATATACCAATTGTTCAAACTAAATATTCTTCAAACTATTTTATTTGACACTCATATTTTAACATTTCATGTAACATGTGCATAATTTAACTACCTTCGCATTTTCAAAAAGTTGGCAACCCTCTTCAAAAGTATTTTCAAACTGAAATTTTCTGAAATCTTTTTCGCCTGACAGTGTGATAGATATTTCAGTGCAGTGATGAATTAAGTTTGACTCTTGAAACAGGTGGAAACCTCCTTCAAAATGTTTTCAAACTAAAACCTTCCGGAATCTCATTCGTCTGACATTGTGATACATATTTCAATTAAGTGAATTTGACTTTTTAAACAGGTGGCAACCCTCTTACATACATAAAAACATATGTATATGTAATTTAGAAATAAAGTCTTTTCAAAACTATATCGATTTATATTTAATTTAACTCATTNAAATTAAGTGGTAAATTAAGTTGAATTTGACTTTTTAAACAGGTGGCAACCCTCTTACATACATAAAAACATATGTATATGTAATTTACAAAATAAAGTCTTTTCAAAACTATATCGATTTATATTTAATTTAACTCATTACATAATCAAAATATAAATTTTTAAACAGATGGCAAGCTTGAAGAGGCAAAAGACATTCTATGGCACCTATGTATATTTGAATATTTCTAACTTGATTATACTTTTATTAAATTCGACTTTTCAAACATGTGGCAAAATATTTTCAAACTAAAACATTGAACCTCTTTCGTCAGACACCTATATTGAGACTGATTGAGCACATCTTCTCTAAGTAACAACAATAATTATAATAGTGTGAATGCGTTACGTTGACGATAAATTAAAGGATTATTTAGAAGCTTACATATGCTCCGCCCTAAATTTCATTCTGGCTGCGCCCATGCTTGCAGCTAGCACTTTAATTTGATATATAGCTGCCTCAGAACGCCCGGAATTCCTCGCATGACCGAGGAATTAATTATATATGAATGGTTATTATTTTTATATTTTTCTTTTAAATTTTAGATAAACAATAAAGCATTTGCAACTTACAAGCAGCTGCGCGAGTGCCCATGTTGACAAGTTGATTTTTGAAGGTATCAGACATTATATCAGGCAAATCCTTCCCATCGCCAAAGCCGCTCCCAAAGCAGTTGGCATTCTGTGAAGTGAAGAAAATGTAATATTTATCCTTAAGAATTGCTAAATAAGTTTATTTGGTGGTAATTAAATGATTTTCACACTTTTGTATGCTTTATTGAACAATTTTCACAATTTTTATTACAGTTACATAACATTGTAAGTAGCCTACGCCCAATTTTTCATGGATGCTGTGCAGTCTTA
>NW_016165265.1:0-12402 GCF_001687245.7 Rhagoletis zephyria | reverse complement strand
AAATAAAGTCTTTTCAAAACTATATCGATTTATATTTAATTTAACTCATTACATAATCAAAATATAAATTTTTAAACAGATGGCAAGCTTGAAGAGGCAAAAGACATTCTATATGTTCGTTTTCGTGTGGCACCTATGTATATTTGAGTATTTCTAACTTGATTATACTTTTATTAAATTCGACTTTTCAAACATGTGGCAAAATATTTTCAAACTAAAACCTTGAACCTCTTCCGTCAGACACCTATATTGAGACTGATTGAGCACATCTTCTCTAAGTAACAACAATAATTATAATAGTGAGAATGCGTTACGTTGACGATAAATTAAAGGATTATTTAGAAGCATACATTTTTGTTCCCGGTCCACCGATCTGAAATTTGAAATTTGGCTAACCCCTATAGCCATGGGCATAGCCAGGTAGCTTAATAATCAGAAAATGGTAGCTTAATGATTTACCTTCGCTCCGCCCTAAATTGCATTCTGGCTGCGCCCATGCTTGCAGCTAGCACTTTAATTTGATATATAGCTGCCTCAGAACGCCCGGAATTCCTCGCATGACCGAGGAATTAATTATATATGAATGGTTATTATTTTTATATTTTTCTTTTAAATTTTAGATAAACAATAAAGCATTTGCAACTTACAAGCAGCTGCGCGAGTGCCCATGTTGACAAGTTGATTTTTGAAGGTATCAGACATTATATCAGGCAAATCCTTCCCATCGCCAAAGCCGCTCCCAAAGCAGTTGGCATTCTGTGAAGTGAAGAAAATGTAATATTTATCCTTAAGAATTGCTAAATAAGTTTATTTGGTGGTAATTAAATGATTTTCACACTTTTGTATGCTTTATTGAACAATTTTCACAATTTTTATTACAGTTACATAACATTGTAAGTAGCCTACGCCCAATTTTTCATGGATGCTGTGCAGTCTTAGCCAAAATTTTGGCAGCAATCATAAAATCCTTGCCAAAATGTTGAGCACTAATGAAAGTAAAAGCACTAAGCAATAAAATAACAATAAACTCACCTCGAAATTTGTTAATTTTTTGAATAAATTTGCAATTTTTCAAAAGGTATTCGTAACAAACGCACTGCAGCTAACCAAATCTCTACCCAAAGTGTTTGCAAGTGAAAATTTTCGCGTGTATGTATCCAGCAATTGCAGTTATCTATACAGTGAAAGTGATGAAAGCGCGGAGCTACACTGCTCAGTTGGGGGGTGAAATGTGTGGAAGACCTAACAGCTGGTTTGAAAATAGTTAAAAAGACTTTTTATTAACATAAATAGGAGTTGCTCTTATTTTCAGTTAAAATCTACTTGTCAATTGAATGTAAATTTAATAAGTTGAAATGAGTGAAAATTTAGTAAGTTTTCACTTAAACACTAAAAATATCACTTTCTCTCACTGTTTCGACACAAAGTTCAGCTGTGACATACCGCTCCTCGGCACTCAATGGGGGTTGAGTGTTCACGTCGCTGATAAGAGTTTTCGCGTATGCGTAAAACCAATAAATGCCTTCGCTGTCTCACAGCTCCTATCCGAGTTCCTCTTCAACCTCTAACGTCGCGCTACTTAACCTCTTCGAGAGCAGCTGCTTGCCACAGGACATGCGCTTTGGCTCTGGCCGCTTGTTTTGTTCACATTCAACATGCTGATGTATGTGTGTACCAAGCGGTGTTACCAAGTTTTTTTTTCAAAAACTGAAAATTTACAAAAAAGCTGTATTTTCAGCCAAACAAACTGCATTTTCAGCCAAATAACCTGCAACCNACTTGTTTTGTTTACATTCAACATGCTGGTGTATGTGTGTACCAGGCAGTGTTACCAGATTTTTTTTTCCAAAAAACTGAAAATTTACAAAAAAACTGTATTTTCAGCCAAACAAACTGCATTTTCAGCCAAATAACCTGCAACCTTCAAAAACTAAGAGAGTTTTTAAAAAGTTTGTGCTCTAAAATGTAAAAAAGGTAAAAAAAATCTGTATTTCAGAGAAAAATTTATACCAAAGTGACAAGTAAAACTGAAACCCTGCTGCTACTACCTATATATAATATAACATCTAAATCACATTTTGTTTACACGAAATTGGCATTTTAAGCATTTGATTCGATGCCTCAAATTTAGTACAACCTGAAGCAATTTTTTAAAGAAAACTTTAGTTCTTAAAACACCGTAGAGTGCTGGAATTTCTAGTTTATTTTTTTGTTTTATTCAATTTGATATGGGAAAATATTTTTTCATATTTGCTGTGGCGACTGGTTCTTCATCGGTCCCCTTTTATATTAATATTTACTTACAAAACCCCGAAAGAGAAATTTTAGTTTATTCGTTCAAACCGGATGTTTCGAAAAAACTGTAATTTGTACTAGGAGGCAATTTAAATATTTGTATTCTTGTTTCAAAAACTGCAATTTGCAGTTAAAACTGTGAATCTGGCAACATTGGTTCCGAGTAAACTGAAGCTANGTTATTAATATTTACTTACAAAACCCCGAAAGCGAAATTTTAGTTTATTCGTTCAAACCGGATGTTTCGAAAAAACTGTAATTTGTACTAGGAGGCAATATGAATATTTGTATTCTTGTTTCAAAAACTGCAATTTACAGTTAAAACTGTGAATCTGGCAACATTGGTTCCGAGTAAACTGAAGCTACAAGTGTTTGTTGCTGTAAATATTTACATTGTTTTGCATTGTTATTTGTATGGCTCTTATCAACAAAGCAGCTGCCGGTAAACTGCGCCGGCTCAACATTTTGTTTACAAACATTACTCAGCTGTTAAACTCTTATCAATTTATTTGTGAGTGTATTTGTGTATGCTCGTGGACTGTGGGTGAGTGAGGTGGTGGTATGAATAATCAACAGGTTGTAACAGCATTTTGGAGTTTTCGATCTTGCGCATTGAACATTTTGATGTTTTGCCGGTTTTTTCTTCAGCTGATAACAATAATTACACTCAAGTATGTTTGTACATATGCATAATATATTATATATATATATATATTATATTTGTAAGTATCCATATATGTACATTAGGGGTGTACTTAAATGTTTTATATCAGCTTTCCTAAGCCTCAACCCCGAAGTCGATGGTACTATAGTCAAAGGTATCACATATAAAATTTGGTCCCGATTGGAGTCTCTGTAGAGGAATCCGAACTTTGGCCCCTGTGCCCTGTGCCCTGTGCCTTAACCGCCTTCAATCGGGACCAAAATTTTTATGTGATATCTGTGGCCGTGGTATTANGTCTTCAGCTGATAACAATAGTTACACTCAAGTATGTTGGTACATATGCATATATTTGTAAGTATTCATATATGTACATTAGGGGGGTACTTAAATGTTTTATATCAGCTTTCCTAAGTCTCAACCCCGAAGTCGATGGTACTATAGTCAAAGGTATCACATATAAAATTTGGTCCCGATTGGAGACGGTTAATTTAAATTTTTTTAGAGTCTCTATAGAGGAATCCGAACTTTGGCCCCTGTGCGGCACGCCTTAACCGCCTTCAATCGGGACCAAAATTTTTATGTGATATCTGTGGCCGTGGTATTACCGATTGAGGGGGTAAGACTGAAAAAAATCGTTTATTTGATTTTTTAAGGACCACCCTAATGTTCTTACATACATGTTCATAGGTAAGCATTCGTGAGGTTTTGTAAGAACGCCACTTGGTGGTCCGAGGCTTCGCCACAAATTTCGCATGTAACAGACCCAGGAAAGTGAGAATAGTGTGCTGGCAAGTACATTTTGGTACTCACATCCCTGAATGCGGGTTAGTAACGCAAAGGCGGAATACGTTTAGTATGATAACACAAAACTATCGAGGAGCCTTCGACTCAGTAATTAATAAAGTAGTCAACTTTGAAAAAGTAGACTGCGCTATAAAGTCGTTTAAGCCCTACAAATNACTTTATTAAGTACCTTTGTAAGTGAGAATAGTGTGCTGGCAAGTACATTTTGGTACTCACATCCCTGAATGCAGGTTAGTAACGCATAGGCGGAATACGTTTAGTATGATAACACAAAACTATCGAGGAGCCTTCGACTCAGTAATTAATAAAGTAGTCAACTTTGAAAAAGTAGACTGCGCTATAAAGTCGTTTAAGCCCTACAAATCTTCGCGGCAGATGAACGGAATATTCCCGGTACTGCTATCCAAAGGAAAAAATAAAATAAGTAAAAAAATGGTTACAATCTTCAGGTCTTGCCTGGCATTGGAACATGTTCCAAGAAGTCAAGGTAATCTTCTTAACAAAGGGAGGGAATAAACCCTCAGACTTTCCAAAATCCAACAGGCCAATTCGACCTTCATCTTTCATGCAAAAGACCTTAGGAAAAGTACTGGATCACCATGTAAGGGAGAAGATACTCCCTCGTTATCCACTACATGAGCCCCAATATGCTTATCAAAAAGGCAAATCAGCAATTGCGACACTTCACTCCATCCTAGGTAGGAATGTTAATGTGTTTGTTAATGTTAATGTTTAAGGTCCCAAAAATCTCGCGATTCTTGGCACATAATCCCGGGATTTTCGGGATTTGTAATTTGCACTGACGGCAATATTAGAAACTCCTTTTCTTGACCGGTATTGGCTATACATATTTCGTTTTTTATTTAATAATTAATATTTTATATTTGTGAATGTCTAGCTCATTATATATATAACACCACGTGATAGTAAAATGTTAACACAAACAACAATATATTCGCGAAACCATGGGCCAAATATAGTAAAATTGCGTCTTTAGNATGAACATCTAGCTCATTATATATATAACACCACGTGATAGTAAAATGTTAACACAAACAACAATATATTCGCGAAACCATGGGCCAAATATTGTAAAACTGCGTCTTTAGTTTTTCACTCTGATGTCAGTAATTCAAAATTGATTTAAAAAATTTAGAGCAATGTGCTTACAGAAAAAGTATGGGTATAAAATTAAAGAGGAAATCCTGTAGAATTTAAGTAGTTTCAAATATTTGATGCGGACGGACTGGTAAGTATTGAAAATGTCCTCTTTATTCTACACTGAATTGAATTATTTAAATAATTTTTGGAATCAATCATATCTTTGAAATTAAAAGGTCCTTTNGTGCAGACGGACTGGTAAGTATTGAAAATGTCCTCTTTATTCTACACTGAATTGAATTTTTTAAATAATTTTTGGAATCAATCATATCTTTGAAATTAAAAGGTCCTTTGAAATAAATCCAGTCAGAGAGAGAAAAATAAAAACGCCACATTAAATAAAAAAAAGTGGGTATCAAACCCATTTATTTATTATTTATTTTATGGTAGGAGAGCTTCTCAAACAATATAGAAGCAATTTTTTCGATTTAAGTTGTTGAAAAGTAATGAATATCCAAATCCCGGGACTAATCCCGGGATCCCGGAATTGTTATAACGACATTCCGAAAATCCCTGGATCGGAAAAAGCTGAAAAATTAACATCCCTAATCGTAAGTGCAATAGAAACGGCATATGCAACGAAGGGTGTTGGTCTTTGCTCATTCATGAACATTGAGGTGCCTTTGATAATAATAATAATAACAAAAGACGCTTACGCAATGTGTTTGGGCGAGTTTCTCCTCCGATTTGTGGAGTGCACCTAGATGTTGTATTTTTATAAGAAGCTGTTTTTCATGGTAGAAGACACTCGAAGGTTTGCCATTGCCTGCCAAGGGACGACCGACATAAGAAAAACCTTCTTTATGTCGAATTTTTTGATGTTGGTTTGAAACTGGGATTGAGCCCAGGCTCTGCGGAATGGTAGCGCAAGCTGCGAACCACTACATCGCAGTGGCCGCCTTTGAAAATGCCAGTTTCAGATCCATGGAAGTGACACCCTCCAATAGAGGTGTCCAGAGGACAATTAAGGCGGACCTAGGACCGAAGGAACTTAGCATAACTGCAGTAAAAGGCTATCGCCTCTGTTGTGGTCTGTACTGGCTGATGAAGCTAGTTCAAGTCCTCAAAGCGAAAGGATATCAAACCATAAGCTACGCTGATGACATACAAATACCATTAGGGACTTGATGCAGGACCTCCTAAACATAACTTGCAATTAGAATGAGGGATTGCCCTTAAATACCCATAAAATTTCAATCATCCATTTACTAAACATAACTGGGACTTTGATTCCCCTAATGGAAGAGGTTAGATATCTAGGTATAACCCTGGATAGAAAACTCACATGGGAGTCACACCTCGACTCAATTATCAACAAAGCAACGAAATCGCCGTTTACCACTAGGCAACGAGTTGTAAAAACATTGGGGTTTAATGCCAAAATGACCTTCTGTGCTTATACTGAAATATTGCGCATAATAGTGTATGAACCAAGGACTTGCATACCTATCTGTAATAGGGGCAATGAAAACAGCACCCACTGCAGGTATGGAAGTCATACTCAATCTTACACTACTTCTTGTGGGAAGAATTCATGCACCGTAGGAAAAATAAATTCAAACAAGGCAACCCTGTCGGACACCTTGAATTCTTAAAGGGAAAGCATGACCAAAGTCTTT
This sequence comes from Rhagoletis zephyria, assembly GCF_001687245.7. Taxonomy (NCBI): domain Eukaryota; kingdom Metazoa; phylum Arthropoda; class Insecta; order Diptera; family Tephritidae; genus Rhagoletis; species Rhagoletis zephyria. Next base: position 5,859 of record NW_016165265.1, on the reverse strand, counting down.
CTCAGACCAAATTGATCCCATCCTTAGCTTAACGAACAAAAATATTTCCTATTCGTGGAGATTGGAGTAGAAACCCCACGTGGCTGCACGATGAGTGGTATGATAGTAATGAAACAGCGGACTTTCAAGCTAAAAAAGACATACACACCATTTGTTGAGCCTAACAAATTACTTGGATTCAACAACAATGATACCTAGAGAGACCTCAACAAGTTGGCAGAATCCTGCACTGCTAGCCATTGGGACAAGTTAGAGGGACACCATCAATCAAAGAAGTTGCTTTGCTTCAGTGAGAAAATAACTCAATCTGTGTGCTCATTATGTGGAGTACTAACAGTTCGCTATGTTTGGCCTCCGTAGTACAGGCATCTGCTAGCTCATTGCAGAGCCAGCCTTTTAAACGACTACACGCTCAGCGATATCGATATTATACAACTAAAGTTGAAAAAGGAGGCAGTGGTCGCGGTGAAATAGGCCAGTAGACCTACCTTTATATCATCATAACCAAAACCATAACTATATTTTTGGTACATAGCACATTGTGATACCATAGGTAGAAGAGCTTTTGGGCAGCTTTCAGCTGATGGAGTTTTGATTAAGATCTAATTGACTTTTGATCTCCCTTAACTTTTTGCGCTGTACATATCGTTACCTTAATATAGAAAGGACCTATCACACATCGTTGCTGAAATGCAAAAAAGCCGCAACTAACTAAAAGTGAATTTCGGATATCTAGTTAGTTAGTCCTCTTTCAGACACGTCGTCAAGTCTTGAAAGCCTTGTTTATCGCATTCTCTTTTGTGTTTTCCCTTTGCTTCCACACGCGTCAAGTTTTATTGAATTCAAGTCCTTGGTTCCATAAAAATTTTGTAATTAATGAGCTGCTCACTATACAAATTGGGGCCCTCCCAGTAAAAATCGTCACGTTGTAATTTAATTTTAATAAACCACTTAAGTAATTACCCAACACTATTATTAACAATAATGTGCGCATTTCAGTTAAATATCTAATAAAATTTTATTCTCAAGAACCTGGGTTTATACATACAAATTTATAATGAAATAACAATTTAATTTTGATAAGATATTTATCTATTAATAAAATTTCTTTTCTCCGACTTTCTGTTCTGCAATAGAATCTATAACATCATCAAAGTTTAAAGATAGAGCCATAGAATTTTGAATAGATAGAATAGTCAAGTTACGTAGCCTGTCTTGTCCGATAGAGTTTCACAAATAGGTTCTCATTAATTTTAGTTTCGGAAATGATTGTTCAGCACTAGCTGTAGGCACAAGAATTGGAACAAATAACACTAATGCAGTACATACCTAAGGAAAGCAGGACGACATAAAATAAAGTATATTTATATGGGCATTTCCAACGGTCGCAACCATACGTTCGTACGCTTTTTAAGTTCAAAAAATAAGGAAAACATAAATTTTTATTAATTTTTTTATGTTTCGATAGAATTTTGTTAAGTATTTCTTTAGATTTTTATTTAGGATACTTCTGAGCTCTCGGTCTCTTGGGCCAGGACCCTCTCGGATCGGGAGCGCGTGACATTTTGCAAGCCAGAAGATTACGAACTCTTGGTAAACCTTGCAAAACTTGCTGGTATCTCACAGGTGGAAATAAGAGCTCCTAGCATCGAAGGAGATTAGTAGATATTCAGGAAATGTTATCTCAGTGCCATTATTCTTGGCCTTTGAGTAGGTAGGTGCTGCTCTTTAGCCACTTCAACCTAAACTAATAATTTTTACATTACAAGCCGTCTTGCGTTGCGTGCGTTTCAACACTATTTTTGTATTGACAAGTTCTTATCAGGCTTTGCGAAGCAACAACAAGGCTTTGCGAAGCAACAACAAGGATTTCAAAGATTAATGGTCTATGTACGTATGTGTGTATTCAGCAAGGAAGTTTTTTTCATCCCTTTGCCAAATTTGGTTTACAGACCAAACCAAAGGGATNGTATATGGGCATTTCCAACGGTCGCGAACCATACGTTCGTACGCTTTTTAAGTTCAAAAAATAAGGAAAACATAAATTTTTATTAATTTTTTTATGTTTGGATAGAATTTTGTTAAGTATTTCTTTAGATTTTTATTTTTCAACATGTTAGCAAAAACACGCGCGTGCGAACGTACGAATATTATAAATTTGGTCCAATATTTGTAAGTACCGGAAGAAGAAGATATAGACTCACATAAACGTTTGTCAAAATGATCAGAACCTCAGTCCCTCAGTTTTCGAGATATCCGACTGAAATTTGGTAAGCAAGTGTATTTTTATAATGTATTAATAATTTGTCGGAACCGTCAAAATCGGTCTACTATAACTTATAGCTCCCATACAACTGATTGCTCATTTTAGTACACGGTCCTGGTTGACCATTCTGTGGAAATGCTCATATGGTATTTAGTTGTGTCTTACTTTAATTGATTTTAAGTATTAAAAAATCATAACATTGTTAGGATACTTCTGAGCTCTCGGTCTCTTGGGCCAGGACCCTCTCGGATCGGGAGCGCGTGGCATTTTGCAAGCCAGAAGATTACGAACTCTTGGTAAACCTTGCAAAACTTGCTGGTATCTCACAGGCGGAAATAAGAGCTCCTAGCATCGAAGGAGATTAGTAGATATTCAGGAAATGTTATCTCAGTGCCATTATTCTTGGCCTCTGAGTAGGTAGGTGCTGCTCTTTAGCCACTTCAACCAACCTAAACTAATAATTTTTACATTACAAGCCGTCTTGCGTTGCGTGCGTTTCAACACTATTTTTGTATTGACAAGTTCTTATCAGGCTTTACGAAGCAACAACAAGAGAACGCTATGTCACTTATTTAAAATTGATGGATTTCAAAGATTAATGGTCTATGTACGTATGTGTGAATTCAGCAAGGAATTTTTTTTCATCCCTTTGCCAAATTTGGTTTACAGACCAAACCAAAGGGATGACGAAACTCGTTCCAATACACATAATCTTCTCAGCCTGCCGCAAGAACGAACCAACGCAAACTCTTAGGAAATTTTTCATTTTGCTTTAACATAGAATTTCCACCGTTGAGAAAAATATGAGAAAAAAATTGTCTTCGCTTAATTTTAACCAAACGATCTTCATCATTAACACTTAACCGCTTTTTTCTTCAATCGCCTATATACATATTTTTGAAATACCTGTCTACTTTCGTTTCTGTGTGGGATTTAAAATTTTCAAGAAAAAAACTCATAAATCATCTTTCTATTCTTGAAATTTTACTTTCAAATATCAATAACAATAATAACAAAACTAATCGCCGATCAGAATGTCTCAAGGCATATCCGCAACACAGCCAATGCGCGACGTTCCACTTTCGGGGATCGAAGAACATGGCGACTCTACGCCTGAGACACTTAAAACCGGAAATTCGAAGGCAAATTCGTTAAAGCGTTTTTTCAAATTAACAAATAAGCGACACAGCGCGGGGGAAGAGCTTCCAACCAGCTCCAGTGAGGTAATGCCCGAGGATGGTAGACGGTCGAAGGACAATACTGATAAGGATGCTAGTGGCGGTAGTGGACTGGAAAAAGATGACGAAGTGGAGAAACCGAAAAAGGAACACCAGCGGCGTTTTAACTTGCGACTAGGTGGCGTCACTCGAATCGGTGCGTCAAAATGGCGTTTACCTAATGTCTGTAAGCAACTAATTGTTGATTGTAAATTTTTCTGATCTTCTCTTGTGCGGGGTGCAGTGGAACACGCCAATACCGAGAACTTCATGGACAGCGCACCAAGTCGGCAGTCATTGAAGAACTCCATTTCCAGCTATTGGCATACCGTCTTCAGACGCGTCAGCAAGAAAGCAGCAAAGCGGACAGCCGGTCAAAATGACGAGGATGACGGTGACGTCGAAGAGGAGGTGAATGAAAGAGAGTTGGATGAGCAAGTGCAGACGTTGTCGATCTCAGAGGACACTATCGAGCAGGTGATTCAAGCGATCGAGTAGAATGGTGTGCGGCAGATGGCAAGAAGGGAGCGCGGATGTAAAGGCATGAATGACAGAAATTTGAACAAACTAGGATGACTTTGAGAAAGTATAGGAGGGAAGAACATGTAGGCGACGACACTTGAGCGCAACAGTTGAAGTGCGCAAACTCTCGCAATTTGCTAAAATCTTTATGTGCATTATTTTTGTTTTCAATTTAACCAGACTGCACTGCAACTGCCACCATATAATTTTGTGCAATTTGTAGCAAATTTATTTTGTTTAAAAAATTTGTCATATACCCTGAAACAAAAAAAAAAAAAAATATGTTTTCACTGCCAGTTAACGCGTCGGCGTGTATTGGAAGGAGTTGCATGTATGCCTTGCCTGAGTATTTCACTTCTTTCGTAATTGAAACGCCTAAAATAACAATCAAAGTTCAAGGTTCAGTTAAACCAGCCGGAAAAGAACTCGTTTGCAGCTGTTACCCCAACTACCCGATTGAAGTCTCCCCCAGTCTATGTCTCCGCTGGTGTGGCGTGACGTGTAAACTAACCCGCCCATGTAGTCTGTTTCAGCGGTGTTTGTTCGTTTAATAGCACCTTTTTGTGGCTATCGCTGTCCGATTATCCCTGCTAACCATTTGCTAATCCAATGTTGTCTCCAACACACAAACAGAGGTCAAAGTTAAAGGTAATCGATACTTTGCTTGCGGTCAGTATTTTCAGAGGAATTTGGCACAAATGGCCAGCAGCTATATACATACATCACATACATACATGCCATCCACCCTACTTTAATGCAATATGACATAATGTATGTATGTATGTATGTAGAAGTTAATGTTTTTCAATTCCTGTGCTTTTACCTTGAATTTTCAAATTTTCATTTGGTATAATTTTTTAGGTATGTTTTGCTTTGTGCTGAAAATTCGACTCGATCAAAACGAACCCGTAGCAATGCTCAACCAATCCCTTGGTATTTATGTACACAAATATGTATGTACATATGTATGTATGGATATAATTTGTGAATTTTATTGCAAGTATAATTTCTTCATGCCTGCGCGTAAGCATTTTTCTTATACATACATACATACATTTTAAAACCTTGGCGGCTTGGAAGCGTTTAAGCAATTCAGCCTCATGCTAGGAGTTATACGAACATTTTCCGCTTTAATTTGTGGTAAATATTTACTATATTATCATATCAAATCTGAATTGCAATCACCCCTTTTTAAGTTGTGATGTTTAAATGCGTGTTAAATAACTGTAAATTGATATTCAGTCGAATTTAAAGAATTAAGTAGACATTTGTCCATTTATTTGGAATTAATAATACGTATTTTAGAAAAATTCGCCCTTAATAAAAATTCTTCCAAGTCAAGCTAAGTACTTTATATGTCAGGGCATTTTTCATCCCTTTTTTCAGATTGTACCTAATATCAGAAAATAAATGCACCTAAATGAGAGAGAACGTACCTAAAAAAGTTACATCATTCGTTGTATGGGTCAAATAGCTATTGTCTCAACTAAAGGAAATACGAAATTTAAAGAAATCCTAGACACTGGACTGTATGGGCGAATAAAATTACTAGAAAAGTTGGAAATGTTATTATAAGCGGAGAAATTCAGCTTTTATGGTTTTAATAGATTAAAGAAGTAAATTTTAAGCAAAAAAAAAAACCGACTTCAATTCTCATATAAAAAAAAAATGTATATACATATATATAAATATGTATAAATATCTCATGATCCAATTTCATTTATTAAACAGATCAGATCTAATCCAGATTAGTATGGGACCACCTCTGAGGCACTACCTCTCCGATGCGATCGGTTGACGTGGTTCAAAGTTATGCGGTAACATACATACAAAAAAAATATTCCGACGAACTGA
>NW_016165264.1:6291-28256 GCF_001687245.7 Rhagoletis zephyria | reverse complement strand
AAAACTACTGAACGGATTTTGACGAGATTTTCTGTAATATACTCTGTATAGCCAGGAGAGGGATCTTTTCTTACTTAGAATATTAATAGGCTTGCCACCTGTCTAAAAACTATAAGATCCGCACCGTTTGTCGGATTACAAAAACTTAGGTGTCAAATGAAAGCGCTTGGTCTCTAGAAAATCATTAATGTCTTATTTTTTTAATAGGGTTGCCACCTGTTAAGAAAATTAGTATATTCAACCCTAATAAGCGTAGGCGTGAGTTCTGCACCATCACTGTCAAATGAAAAGACTTAGTCGCTAGATGTGTAATAATGTACAATTTTTCTGAGTAGGGTTGCCACATGTTTAAAAACTATAAGATCTTCACCGTTCGTCGGATAAAAAAATGAGACCAAATGAAAGTCCATGGCCTTCGCATGTAAAAAAAAATTTATTTTTTGAGAAGGGTTGCCACATATTTAAAATTACTATCTTCCATACATAGTGCACAGGAAAGGCGAGATATTTTGACAACGCTACTGAACGGATTTAGGCAAGATCTTTTTAGTATATAATAAACGAAGTGATGACATATGATTTCTTTCTCCAAATACGTAAATGTACATACATACATATGCATACACTCAGCGCGTGGCGAAGACTCACGCATCCGTAGCCGGCTAGTATAATATATCTAAGATAGCCGTTATTGAAGTCTTTTATTATAAAGGTTAAAAGTAATTATCTCTTTAGATAAAGTTTTTTAATAAAAAAATCATACTCCACATACTACGAAATAAAAGCACTAAAAAAGTATAGAGTGAAAACCTCAGAAATTCGTTTATAAATGAAAAAAAAAATTTGTGGGGAAGGGGGTGGTCCGGGCATATATTTACCCCCGGGCCCGAATATTCTCTTGACGGCCCTTCTTGAGCGAATCCTTCTGTCAATTGGCTTGCGTTTTCTAAGTTATGTTATACAAATTCAAATTTATTGCAGTCAAATGTTATAGCGAAAATCATTCTGAATATTTAAAAACGAAAAATTCTTAAAACTTTCAAGATTTTAGTAGTCAGCTGACTTTTTTCCAAAGCGACACATTTCTTCCCACTGTGCATAGGTTAGTGGAGTGGGAGGTGGTAACGTGGGAGCTCATAACGCTCGGTAGTTGCGCCTATACAAGAAATAATGCGACTTCATACAAAAATTTGGAATTTCTTGGAATCTTAAAAATGTATCATAAATGTCAATGATAAAAGATATATCGCGCTATTATCCTCCATAACTAGATCAGAGATTTTCTTTTTCGCACATACGCAGTCACGCACCAACAACGTACATATGTATGTACATTTGTAGGTACATAGAATGTAGCGCGCGATAGCAATCATTTCCCTGAAATCAGCCAACTAACTAACAAAAGTAAACAACTTTCACTCCAACAATATAATCAATGATGGCGAAAACCGAAAATGTGCGCAAAGCCGCAAGGCAGATAGAAAATGAAATTGTATATGAATGCATGTACATGCATACATACATACATATGTATGTGCATCAGCATCAGCCACATTTTGGGAAACGGCAAATGGCAATAGCGCTACCATTACCATCACCACCAGCTCCCTACACCAGCGGCGACAACTTTAGCAGACATCTTCAACGCTTCGAATTCCTCAATTCTCATTGATTGCAATCCTGCACCAAACGCGATTGAATGTTAATGTAGAAAACAAAAACAAAAACAGAAACAAAACAAAAAAGCAAATAAAGCATACGTGCATTGCGTTGTTGAGTTGGGTGAAAAGCGGCCATGGCGAACAGGTTCGCCCAAAGCGATTCTAAAATGCCAAATTTATATGTTAAATGCTGTTTGCCGTTTCGCGCCGATCATTCATTTGCGATTTTTACTACTGTTTTGCTTTCTTCGTGCGTTTTTCATTACTTTTTACTTAACTTGTCGCGACTTTTACGCATGCGCATTTGTACTACATACATATGTACATACAGAAATACATACATATGTATAGGCAACGCATCCGCGTTCACAGTGGTTGCTGCGGCCGCCGACTGCGACACAAATGCATAATATTACGCGCCACAGCAGCGACGAAAAACACGCACTGCCGCACACCTACTTAAATGTGGCTGCTTCATGTGCATTACATGTATGTACATATGTATGTAATTTATAGGGGAAAAAATGAATTGTCCCATTTCGGCACACCGCTTAAACAGCATTAACGCTGTGAACCCAAACGCAATATTTAACAACGGACGCATTGCTCCATGGCGGCCTATCGAAAGTCATTCAAAAATCCAATCAACAGCAGCTCCAGTCTGCATGGCGCACTGGCACTGTGAATTGCGCGCCAGCCGCACCACCACACCTCCACATACTCTCCGCCTGCCTAACTTTCCTTTGCAAATATCTTTTTCGACTGTTCATCTCTTTTATCGGCTGAATTTGTGTGTGGCGGCCAACAGGTTGCACAAATAGGCCGTTTCCTTGTCGGCAGCGTCGCGTCGCGCCGCGCCACGCCGCGGGTGAACGCGTGTGGCATTTCGTTTTCGTTTAAATTCGATTACATTTTCTTTTGCGCTGCAGTTCTCATGGTTCAGTTTCGTGGGCTTGTAAATTTTGCGGCATCTTTGCGCGCCAGCATTTATTTTTTTTTTTCGTACATTTTTTTTTATCTTTGATTTTTTCGATCATTTTGATCTGCCGCATGATTTCGCCGAAACCATCATTGAACTGCAGTTAATTAAAATTTTTGTTTAAGTCGTTGCAGGTGATAAAAGTCCGCTAAGTTGTATTTCTATGCGGCGATATTTAAGCAGGTAGTTGGGTTGTTTTAATGCCAAGGTGCTCAACCGAACTGGAAATGTAATTGTAGCTTATTCAATTAAAAATGTGCAAACTCTTTTTTCCTCCGCTGCCTTACTTTTCTTCACTTGGCTTTCGTTTCTCGAAACTAGGTCAATTTTCATTTTGCGATTACCTCTTTCGACTTGCCTGTAATTATAGTGCATGTTTACTTTGCCAAAAACGAAGCGGACTTACAGACGAATATTTATTTCGAGAAAATTATGATATCTGTTGACTCTAATTCATCTTCTTCTTTTCATTTATCAAAGTTTAAGTGGTTAATGTAACGGTGCATTGACTCGATTTGTGATTGAAGCAAGTCAGACGATATCGCTGATTGCGCTGCAGATGAACACAATTCGGTAAGCATTAATTTCCTAAACTGAAATATCTGAAAGAAATTTGGTATGTAGGTTGCCAAGGTAGGTTGGCGAAATCTAACTGTAACCACTCCCACTTCACATATAACGGTATTTTCGAAAAAAACAATAACTGCGATATTTCAGTTAATATTTGACCCAAATTGTTTGAAATTTATATGTGAAATAGAACTTTGTTAAAAAATAATATAATTATACAATTTTTGAAAAATGGGCGTAACCCCGCCCACTTATGATGAAATGCTGTATGTATATCAGTAGCCGCTTTACCAATCCTTACCAAACTCGGTGCTAGCCTTACCTACAGAGATCGAAAATAACCGTCACCAAGTGTCTTGTATGATTTTTACCACTGACACAAACACTCATCTCTCAAGCAAAGAGTGTTTCTCACCGTGGCACAGGTGAAGGGGAATATGTAGATGTTGAAAATGATAAACATAAAGATAAATATTAAGAAAAACATGAGGATGAATAAAGATGAAGATAAAGCAATAAAGATTAAAACAAAGGTAATTATAAAGAAAATGAGACTCAACCTGGGAACTATTTTGGGATTTTCGGTATTCTAGGGACTTATCGATATAATAATCGATATTTTTGTCGAGTTTGTTATCGATATGGGTATCGATATTTTAATCGATTTTGTTATCGACTTTGTTATCGTTATTTTTATCGAGTTTGTTATCGATTTGGGTATCGATTTTATTATCAATATTTTTATCGATAATAAAATCGATACCCAAGATTTTATTATCGATATTTTGCCACCGCATGACCGTGACGTTGACGTTGCTTATATCTCTCTCTCTCTCTCTCTCTCTTTCAACAGCAAATTTGATATGTTTCTACGCACTTCTATGGTACCCTGCGTACCCGTTCGTGGGTAACCACGTTCTAACACTTATTTTTCCTCTTCAAGCGATAAGTGTCCGTGTCCAACAGCAACGGAAAAAGATATGCAAATAACCCTTTCCAACTGAGAGGAGCACACATCTACAAAAAATAAACCACCTGTTCCCTTTTGTGGTTCATTTTTTCTCTTAAATAGTGACGGTTATTTTGGGACACTTTCAAAGTGGAGAGGGATATTTTCGACCTCTGCTTACCTAGAGTCTAGCTAACCGCCTTAAACATGACCTTAATTATTTAACGCAAACATCTCGTAGATCGATTAAGAAGTTTCACTTCATAAACATGCTTCGGGAGCGATTCACTTTCTCTCAAGATGCCTGCTTGAAGGGCGGATCAGTANCGCACTACATATGCACATATACCTAACCGGCAGGGACAGCAGCAGTAGGTGAGTTGAGGCGTGCTGCATTCGTGATGTACATATTTAAGCGTTAAATCAGGCATTTTGACATCTGCATTGTTTGTCATTTTCCTTTTTATTTTTTTAGTTTCTGCTAGCAAAAAGCCCTTACACCAGCAGAATAAGGCGCATAATGCTACAATATTGCCGTTGTTGCAGGCTCTTGCCTCGATTCATATAGCAATTAAGGCAGATTTCACTTTTCATATGCGCCTCCTCGTGGCAGCGTAGTCAGCAGACAGCAAGATGAAAGCGAAAATCACGCCACGGGTGCGCCAAGGTACACCACGGCCAACAATCAATGAACACTCTTCCTTTCCATTGCCACGGCAACTGATGGTGGTGGTGCGCTTCTCTGCATTGGCAACAGCTGCCAATGCATATTTTCCGGCGTTGACTGGCTTTTGACCTCGCCACTCAACTCTCAAGTAGCGCCATGGCGCGGGACACCCTCGCCGCTATGCGGAATTCTCTGGGCAGTGTCATTATTATTTGCGCCTTTTCTCGTTTCACATGCATTGTTGATGACGTTGCGGGTCTCAAGTGCCTATATACACACACATACATACGTACATACTCGTAAAGTCTCACAGGCTGCTAGGCAGCTTATAATCAGACGCGCCGCCAAGTTGTCAGCAGACGAAAAGCTCCTCGCCGCACTGCAATATTGTATCACGTTCTTGGCGCAATTTTGTGCACTTTCTCCCGATTCTGGATGTTGTCAGCACAAAGCCGTTCGTTCGAATCTGTCTGTAGACTCAACAGCCACTGCAACCGCGGCCATTGCCGCGCAGCACCAACTCTTGATTTGCCTGCCTTGCGGCGTTTCGCGGCTGTCTGTTGCGCTGGTTTGCTAACCTGCCTGGAATTTACTTACTCATTCACATTAAATACATATTTTACCTCGTTTTGCAAATTTTGCGCGTTTTTTTTTACTTATTCATTCCATTTAAGTATTCACAAATTTTATCTTTTTCGGCGCTGCGCATTGGAGGTCAGCAGCGCGCCGCGTTTTTACTGTGGCTAGCTGGTTTTTCGTTTGAGGCTATCATCATCAACGACAACAGCAGCATCATTCATGCATACCGGCCAGCTAGGTGCACAATAAAAGCAACAAAAATCTTGTTAGTTTTCGCACTCACGTTGCCGTTGCCGCTGACACTGGCTTCAGCCAGGCAACCAACCCAGCCAGCAGGAAGAAATCAAGCCAAGCTAATAGCTAACAGCACCAACTGACGTCGGCTTGTCTGTGGTTAGGTTCCTGCTGACGCTGACTGAATATGTATACTCGTACGTACGTACTTCTGTGTGTCACTTTTTCCATCATTTGCATATGCAAATCACTATAGTCGTACTTAGCTGCTACATTTTTGTTGTTGTTGTTTTTGTGGTGGTTCGCCTGAAACCGCCAGCATTTCTCATCAATTTTTATTGGCATCACTTTTTCTGCTGCATTCTTCACTCTTGCTCTTGGACACGAATTTTCGGCAACAAAAATTGTTTGTCTACTTTCGTTGCGCCAATTTTCAGTAAATAGCCTGAATAACGGGGAATAGCTGCAAGCAATAGTTAAACTCGTGAAAAAAAAACGAAAAATCGACCACCGCACCACCTAGCGGCTAAATTTAGTGTCGAATTATTTCTTTGCTTTTGACAAAGCGCCACCTAACGGTTCCAAGTCTCTAGCTCGTCGGGAAGTCAGTTAAAAATTGATTGCCAGATTTGATTACACACAGGTGAAACTTACTAAAAGCTTGTAAAAAGCGCACAATTTTTCTATTAAAAATTAAGCGAAGCGAACATAAAACCTTCCTAAAAAGCGATTCGGTTTTCGGTTCAGGATCAAACTTTTTTGGAAAACTTCTGTTCAGTTAATGGTTCAATATTCTGTTAGAAAAAAGCGGTTAAGGGTTACATTTTAAAAGATTGTCAACAGAGGGTACCAGTAGTGCCCGGCCGGCACTAATTCCGTCTAGAGCCTGGCTGAATTTCCACAACTTAGAATTTCATGACAGCGCCAAAACAGGTTCTGGCTTGGAAATGCCTTCTACAGATAGGCTTTTCCGGCGCTTAATATACTTTCTAACATTGTTCTGTTCTCCTTTCTCTTCTTATTTGGCACTACAACCGTTTATCGCAGAATGAAATACTGGAATCATGTCACCAACTCCAGGTCCACTCTATGTACTCAGCTAGATGAGACTAGTTAGGTTAGGTGTGGTTAGTCGGGCAGCTCTGGCCAAGAATATCACTCGGAGGCCCCATAGATTCGGCTGCATTAGCCATCTCGTCAACCCTTATAAACAGGAAAGCAAGGGCTGTTGTATGTATACTAAGACCCGCTTCCCCTGATCCTGTCTTATATTCCTTTCTAATTGCCATATGTTGTCAAAGAGATTGAGAACTGTAGTTTCATTAGAAACTTTTCACGAAGTTTAGTTTAGAATTTCTTTACCTCTCTTACATCTGACGAAAAGTGGGTAGGTGCACTGTCTCTATTGTTGTTTAAAGTCGTCAATAATTTTCATAAACTTCGAGCTCAATCTTGCAGGGACTGGCTGCCGCATTCTCACATTCGACCTCAACGTATTGTTCTTCGCCTACATTCCCTCAAGGAGTGAATAGTTGGAGTAGGGTGTGTGGAGACTTCCCGAAAACAGTAGTGTGTGCCCAGCGGAGGTGGCCGCGTCTACTTAATCGACGATCATTAAGGTGAGCTTACTGATGTTGCATTTCATAAGCGGGCTGCACGTCAACTCAGGGAGCTGCAGAGCAGATAATTATTTCTGGCAAGGAATAAATATGAGTAGGGGTCGGAGTTGGGAACCTAGCCAGTCACTGTCAGATGGAAATTAATGCGGCAAGCACACAACTTAAATTCAACACCTTTCTGTGGTAACTATTTAGAAGAAAATGAGGTGACATAATTAAACTGGTGTTGCTTTTGCTAGGCTAAAAGGCGTAAGTACGCCTGAGGAACTTTGAAACGTTCGCATATATCAGCCGCTTACGAAATTTTACAAGTGTGGAATATATCGATGGCTGAGTGGAAGATCGAACTATCTCGGCAGCCAGTTTGAAAACGCCCTATTTCCGAATATGATTAAAGAACACCCTATTTCAAAATTTGGTTGAAAAACGCACTATCTCAGCACATTTTCGATGTATTTTGGTTTGAGATAGGGCATTCTTAAACCGAGTTCTGAGCTAGAGTGTTTTTCAATAAAATTCTGAAATAGAGCGTTGTCGAACTGGCTGCCTATATATGTATGTAGGTCAAACTTCCACTCAGCCATTCAAACATTTTATTCTTCAAGTCAAAAAAGGCAAAAAAAAAAATCACATAGTGTAATTTTTTATGTATTTTCATGCACATCAACAACTAACAAAAAAGACAGCCTTTCTACTAGTGTTTGCGGTATAAACTTTTCCCATCACAATACCATTTTCTCACACTCACTTTCAATTCATGATTATGTACATGCCCACTGACCAACACTGATGCATTGTCTTGCAACGTAAAGGCGTTGTAAAAATGACAAATGCGCAAAAAAAATTTAACAATTTGACAATCAAAGCAATAACTTAGAAATAAAATGTTTTTTTAAAGTATTATATTCGCTAATATTATTCCCACAATTGGCATACATACATATGCATGTATGTACATGGCATCAATGACTGATCGGCTTTTAGCTCGATAAGCTCGATTGACAGTTAGATTGATTGAATGTCAATCTGTTTGACTGACTGACTGTATGCCTGGCTGAGCTATCGATGTATTGATTTCTTTTGTTTCGGTTTGACACTCACCTGCAGTGAAAGGAAAAACGTAACAGTCAACCAAATCTTTTTGATCCGCATCTTTCGCATAGTGTTGTTGTGCTACTGTTCGTTTAATGTGTGTGACGATTGTTCGAGTTGTTGTAGTTGTAATTGTCGTTTTTTTTTGCCACCGATATGGGTAAGCTGCAAGTCGATGTTTGTGTTTTCGATATTATTTTTGTTGTAGTATTTGTAGCGTGAAAACTGTAAATTATAAATGAAAATAAAAGTTTATTAAATCGCAAAAAAGAGATATGCATGTACATAAATAAGCCTACATATCCTTAGCTTAATATCGAAAGGCCCTAACTCGTTTTTCCCCTGATACAAAGGTCGGTAGATTACTCACTAAAGGTCGAATAGAATAATAAAAAACGTCTACAACATCGACTAATTAGTTCCTGTTTTTATTTGACCCCAGGATTTTGAAGAAATTCTCAATTTAAAGGCTGTCTGCAGCTCTCAAGAAAAACCAAAAATTCATATAAAATGATGCACAAGAAATGGAAATGAAATTTTCCTCTATCAAAAGTTTTAAATCAGTATGCAGCTCTAAGGGACGTTAACTTATCTATTTTAAAGTACAGTTAAATTATTACCACTAGTTCAAGAAGATCAAAGCCCTGGCAGCCAGCACTCTATTTCATCCAAGATCTAATATTATATATTTTACCTTTTGTTAATAAATAAATAAGATGAAGATGCTCGACGGGTCTAGCTAACCGAAAAATGTTACAACAACAATAACATGAAGATTGAGAGGTTGAGAATAAAATTAAGATTACAACTTAAGAGAACGATTAAGATGAAGATCAAGATCAAGACTAACATTAAGATTAAGATTATTATTGAGAATAAAGTTAATATTAAGATTAAGATTTTTTCAACAATTTTTATTGAGCTCGAGGCCGTTTTTTAAAGAAAATTTATTGTGGAAAAGCAACAATAATTTGAAAAAATGGTAGAAGTGATAGCTATTTCGGAAATCACCACATTTCCTCATCAGACTTCTTTCAGTAGGATTCGAACCGACGATCCCACTGACTCAGCCAGTTGCCTATGCACCGTGCTAAGTACGCCTTGTAAATTATCGTTTGCTTTTTTCCACTATTTTCATTTTTGTTATGCCAACACAATCAAAGATTAAGATTTTTATTAAAATTGAGCTTTAGATAAAGGCTTTAGATTACGATTAAAACTAAGCTTAAGATTAAGGTTAAATTTAAGTTCAAGATTAAGATTAAGATTGAGATTCAGACTGCGATTGAGATCGGTATTGAGTTTAAGATTTAGATAATTGCTCATTATTATGCAGAAAAATACTCATATAATGCGGTGAGCTATCGGACCAGATCAGATCGGAAGAATTTTCACTTTAAACGCGCGTGGGATCCACACACATTTTTTTTTTTTTTTTTTGATATCAGACAACACGGTGGGCAGGAAGCAAAGATAGGTTGCATAAAAATGTCGACAAAAACTGAAAGCAGGGTTGTATTTGTTGATATTTTTAGGTTAAGAATCCCTTTGAATTGAAATCCTAGCTGCTCCTGTTTTANACAAATTAGTATTTTTCTCTTTAAATCGGAAGCAATATTAAAATCTATAATTTACCAAATCTCTTTGCTTTACATTTCAAAATATGAAGACGCTGGGTAAGGTCTCTGATAATAAATAATTATCGAATTTCCCAAAGTGGTATAAATTCACCATTCATTGCTTCCCCACATGTATGCAAATATTTCTTAAATTAAAAAATTATAAAAGCATCAAGGGTGAGCCCATATCTGAAGCAGTCGCTTTAACAATGGCATTTTAGAAATGTCTCTACAAATAAAGGCTTTCGGTTTCATTTTCCCCGAAAGATTTTTATTATTCTCTTTTTCAACCAATTAACACTGCACACCTTTCACCTCTAAAGCATAATTAAACGCATAAACTTTTTAAAGAATAAGAATTCATTAACAGCGTATGAGTTCATTGTGAAATTCAGTAAGTGAGGCACTTAATTGTCAAATACAAATGGAAATACGATAATGAATGCAGGTTCCCTTTTTTTTGGGTATTAATTTCGAAGATCAAAAGGTGAAAGAAAATGAAAAGTAAAACAAATATTTATACTGAGGTAAGAGTAATGATGAAGAAAAGAGCAGGCAAGTAATTGCGGGTAATTAACAAACAAACAATGAGCTGGCGTTGAACTAATTCTACAAAACACCTTTTGCGCAAGCGCAACTGACACTTAACCCCAACAGGGTGGCAAGGTGGTGGCATTCTTAACTTACAAGTACAAGTAGTCATGTACATATGTATGTAGGTATATGCATATGTACACTTACATATTTTCTTTGTTAAGTGAATGAAAAGTAAGTAAATAAATGAAAATCATAAAAATACCGCTAGAAAAAGAGAAATTAATGCGGAGTACATGTATTGGTGGGAAGTTGCGTATGTATATATATATACATATATATATTTAAGCCAAGCACTTAGTACTCTTTGGCTGCGTTGAACTTAATAAGTTGATAGGAATTCGTTATGGTTAAATGATTAGAGCTAAATGTGCATTTCACTGCTGGCATGTATGTATGTATGTATATACATGCGTTGAAACGTGACATTGAGAGGCGGTCAGTAGTTAAAGTGAATTATATATATTTACTTAAATGCACCGCTATGCAGTGATAGTCATGCAACTAATTATGTTTATATATATATTTTTGGTACTTCGTGCATTAGGGTGACTCACAACCTTTTTCTCAGAACGGAAAAATGTCGAAAATAAAGAGACTCGTATTTTTTTTATTTTGAAATCAGTCATTATCACATGCCTGCAAAATGCAACTTTTTCCCTTTTCAATAATTATGTTATTTATTTAAAATGCTTGGTAAATTCATCAAACTAAAATTTAACTTTTACTTAAAAAATTAACAGTAGTAATTAAAACTACCCCTAAATCAGAAAGTCTTAAGGAATCGCGAAGTTAACGCTAGTAATATGCAATAATACTAGGAAAAATAAAAAAGTAATTTTTAAAAATGTTCATGAAAAAAAATTTACTAATTTCAAACTAAATGTTTACTTAAAAAGCAACAGTATTAATTAAAAATACCCCTAATGACTAAGTAAATCAGAAAGAAATGAAAAATCTAAGTTAACGCTAGCAATACGCGATAACACTAAGAAAAATAAAAAGTTATTTTCTCAGAAAATTTGCGGGACGGAATTCTCTTGTTCAAGTTATTAAATGCTACATAATAAAAACTAGTTGAAAACAATTGTAGTATTCTCCAAAAATTCAAAAATATTTCACAAGAAAAATTTTAAATTTTATACAAAAATTTTTAGCAATTAAAAAAAAATTGTTTTGTGCTTTAGAAACATTTCGGTTATGCAGTTTTATATACCATTGAATTTTAGTTTTAAATTAAAAATCAACACAAACTTTTAAACGCTTGCAACTTGCACTTTATTACACCAAATTTTAATGATTAATTAAACCGCATACCCAAACTTTTCTAAAAACTAAAAAAGAAATATTTCTGCTGAAATCTGCTTTTTATAACAATTCAAATTTGTTTATGAAATTTCTTTCCATTTTGCGGGAACCCTGTTATTGCTTTTAACCAGTGTTAATTATGTAACATTTATTAAATTGCTATTTTTTCTGCACTTTGCACTAAAAAATTTAATATATTCAAATAAAAATTCAAAAATCGGGAACAACTTGCAAATTTTATAAGCCTTCATTATAAAAATCAAATCAAACAAGAGTGAAAAATGAAGGCTCCAGTAAATTAATTAACAGTAAATGTCAGTTTTGAACCACGGTGCGCCGGGACTTTGAAGGTTTCCTTCCGTATATTTTATATGGGGAAAATACATTTTTTCTTAAAAAATTTAAACTATAATGCTTATCTGACTTTAAAATTTTGCTAATCTTATCTCTTGTAAATATAAAAAATGTGCTTTTATGTGTGTTCGTACCCACATCAGGCACGTTATAAATAAATAGTTCGTAAAAATTTAAAGTAAAATAAGTTTGAATTTTTTTTTAAAGAATTCTAAAGGGAAATTTTGTCATTCGATCAAAGAATATTTATTTCCAACGATTTTATGGCAGTTCTACCGAAAAATCCATTTTCCCCATGTAAAATATATGTAAAACTTCAAATAAATATTAAAAGATTTCAAAATAAAAAATACTGGTCTTTTTATTTTTGATATTCTGCAGATTTCTTGAGGAGGGGAATGGCACCGGGAAATTTCCAAAAAGTTGATTTTCGTATGTATTTTTTTTTGGGACCACCCTAATGCACATACTATAATATTAATTGAGACTCAAGCGTGGCAACTGACAGCCGGCAAGTGCAGTAGGTTTTCGAAATTTCTTCGGCTTACGAAACCATTACAAATGCGTCGAAGTAACAACAACAAAAAGAAAAATAAAAAAATATTAAAATCATCAACATTCAATTTGTGTATGAAAACATCTTTACGCGTGTTTAATCATTTAATTATGATAACCAAAATGCGCTTAAGTGCAAGACTGATCTTTAGTTTCATTTTTTCATTTCTTTTTGCTTGCCCATGCCTGTTGTCATGTTGTCACTTACTATTTGGTTTTCTTTTCTTTTTTGTAACCAAGTACATAAATGTTGAATGAATAATTTGAGTGCGTCTGCTTGTGCAATGTGTAAATTGATAGTCTTGATTAGTTTATGTCTTCTTTCCATTAGCACCTCGTAAAAGAAGTGAAACTGCCACCATTTAACCGCAAGCCTCTTTCATTACATTTATTGGTAATTATTTTACAAGTAAGTTAAGTTAGGTTATGGAAACAAGTCCGGGAGATGCTCACTTCGACATTAATTAAATTTTCGTTTTCGGTAACTACAGGTAAACGGTGGATGCTCAAAACACAGTTTCACAGGCAGCTGATGCCCACTGCGGCGAGTTCACCGGAGTGTTGAGGAAGTGCTGAGATGCTAGTCGCTGAGATGTTAGTACCTAAAGAACAGTCTCCGGTTAGTGCTTCTGCAAGAATCGAGAACTGGTGCTTAGCCAGCTACAGAAACTCCGTTGACAACCGGCAGGAGGGACTTTACAAGTTTGCATGTCGCCTTTTTTTTCGAACGCTCGCTGAGACGTCTGTAAGCCCAACTGTCCGGAAGAAGGAAGCAAGTTACTAAAGGAACTCCCGTGTTCTCCCTGTCCAAAGGGATAGCATCGACGGTGCCTAGACAGTTCATCGACCCTGCATTTTCCAGTGAAATCACTTTGTCTTAGGTTCCAGCTGAGCAATTTCGTGTCATGAACGACCCCAACGCCCTGATTGCCTCTAGGGTATCAAAGGAAATATGAAATTTTTTAGGTTTTGTTGAGACGAAAACAAGCAGCAAAGCAAAACACACTATTCGGAGATGCCAGATATTTCATGATTTTTTTTATTATTATTTAAAGTTGATTTGAAAGACATGTAAATTTTTCTAAGTATAAGATTTCGGGACCAGCGGTACAAAAATGGAAAACGTCGGAATGGGCGGGTTGGGAACTTAAAAACTTAATTTCGGTATGGGCGAGATCGGGATTAAATATTTGGTCCCGTACCCATCTCTTACTCTGTCCCGAAATGATCTCGAACAAGTGTCAAAACGCTCCCAAAATGGTCCCTTATTAGTCCCAAAAAGACATACAAGTAGGCCCCAAATGATCCTAAAATAGTCCTGAACTAGTCTCGACTATACTAAAAGCAATTAGAGATTTTCTGCTGGGTTACAGAAGCAGTTACCAATTTTCTGCTGGGTTAACGGAAATTTTACCCATACCGAGAGCATATATGTATGTAATTCTTTGTTCGGATATTTTCAATAAGAAAACTTTAAATTTTCGATTCGTTCGAAAACAAAAATAAAATGGCCCAATAACCTCGGTATTTTAGCTATGTTTATTTTTTATGGCGTTTTCGTTGATTGCCCTTTTCTCTTTTCGTGTTCAATTTTAAAATAAAGGTAAATGGAGAGAAAATTTTGTGTTCGTTTCTTAAAATGTCTCACTCTTGTAAGGCAAAAAAGGCACCTTGTCTAACATTTGAAGCTTTGTCAGGCGAGATTGTTGCCCTGAAAATCAGATGGTTTCTTAAAACGAAAATATTGCGAAAGGCGTCAGCTAGACAAGGACAGGAAGGCAAAAACATGCCCGTATACAGGGTTGAGTGTGGAAGCGCAACACTTTTTAGTAGAAACGAAATCACCATTCGATTTTTTTTTAATTTATTGGTATTCTAAACGATTCTAATTTCGTTTTTTTCTGCTTTTGGCATTTTATGTAAAAGCACACAAGCAATAACCATCGAGTATGCATGTGTCGCTTCAAACTCCGCGCAAGTTCGTTGCTTAAGTCTTTTGTTTCGTACGGTTGTTTGTCGCTTGGATGGCGCACAATTTTATGACAAAAACATTTCCTTGCCGTCTCAGCTATTATTTTATTGCCTTGCAATTGAGTTGTTAAATTTTTAATGCAGACGATGCAAAAACTAAAAGTAATAATCTCTGGTAAATACTTTTCTTTTCTTTCGGCGAATTCAAATTTAATATTCTATGGTTTTCTTTTCATTCCGCATTCATGTGTTTATAAATAGCTTTGACACACTTAAATGTGTATTTATGTTTGCACACGTTTTTCCAACTACATTTATAGTTATGTATATATTCAGATATTTATTAGCGATTGCATACATTAAAAGCCTATTAACACTTTTCACTTGTCGACAATGCTGTGAATGCTGGCTGCCACTGACATGTATGTATGTATGTATGTGGCAGTGCCAATAGAAGTACAATTTATGTTCGCTTTCAAACACTACTTCATGCAAAGCAGTCAATCATTGCATATGTTGCCTTTGCCTTTGTTATTCCTATATCTTGTTTTTTTTTTTTTGACTGCGCATGCCCGAAACGCATTGTTAATTATGAACAAATACAACGAAATTTCTTATTTCACCATTTTACACACCTGTTAGCGCATGCTTTCTATCTACAAAAATCCAAGTATGTATATGTACTGCAGCTCCCACAAGAGCGCTCTGCTTGCTTCTCATTACACATTTGTATTGTTGGTGCACAATTATGCTGTGCGCATGCCGTGTGTGTATGAACGCTTGCCTGCATAAATAATGTAGAAATCATATTCACATAAACTCGTCAATTACCACACAGCTTTTCTCACAATAGCGCGCATACACACACACACACACACAAACCGAGTAACCGTAGCAAGAATTCTCGCGCCCGAAGGTGGTCAGTAAGTCAGTCAACAAGTTGGCCCGGGCAGACAATAAACATCAGCTTGTTTTCTGAATTTTATTGCACTCATACGCGCTCACACATACAAATATTTTGATACTGAGATTGGCTTACAGCAGTTGGATACTTAGTTGAAAACGATCTCACTTTTCTATTATTCGCAATCACGTTTTCGCTTTCGATGCTTAACCATTGTGTGTGCGTACTTCTTCACTTTATGTGTTATGTGTTGTTGCTTTTCTGTTACAAAGGCGCGCGCGCAGCATCGATCGCTTTCATGAAATTACTATACTATTTATCATAGCTATGATATTGAAAGTATGTATGTATGTATTTTTTTCAACTCAAAAGTCGCGTGCGAATGTATGTATGTCTATACATCTATCTATGTGTGTGAATAATTGCTGTTGAGGTGTTCGAGTCAAGTGTGTAAAGTGGGCGCAGAATGTGAATAATTGCTTAATGAGTGTGGTGTTTGCTTCGAGCTGTGGAAAGTGAGGGTTGTACTTACACTTTTATTAAACAAAACAAAAAGCTTAAAATAGCTTTTGGGAGTTTTGAAATTGAAATGCGTGCTTTGTTGTTTCCGCATCTTGGTACTTATGTATGAATAAGTATGCAAATAAATGCTGCGTGTCGAATTTAATTTGATTTGCAAAGCTCCTAGGGCGCTTACAATTTGTGTGTTTTACGCACGTGTATTCATAATGGGCTCTGATGTTGGTATGAAAATTAGGTTTACCAAGAGGTTTGATTTAGAAGAAGGTAGAAATTAAAATCACATAATTTTTATACACAGGAGTGCAAATGGTGTATCGGTGGGGTCACTCCAAAATATTCAGTTTAGGTGCGCACTGAAGTCTGCAGCGTCTGTTCACCAGTAGGTGCGGCTGCAAGCGGGCGTCTGTCATGCAGAAATATGCCCCCGCCATGATATCAAAATTGTGCTTGGCGACTTCAATGCCAGGGTGGGCAAGGAAGGGATCTTTGCAACCACCGTCAGAAAATTCAGCCCCCACGACGAAACCAGTACTAGGTTTGAGTATACAAAGATGCATTAAGCTACGTGGCTATCTACAGATCGAAAAACGAGAAACCAAATCGATAATTTTGTGATAGACGGATGGCACGCCTCGAGTGTTTTGGACGTATGCACACCTCGAGGCCCAAACATCGATTCGGACCACAACATTGTTTCGGCCAACGTACTGCAAAAAATTTGCACCCAAAAATGCAAGGAAAGCTTAACGTCGAAAAGCTGCAGTCACAACAGACGACCAATGCATTCGCTACTCGACTCTCACACCTGCTCTCAGAGAGCATGGAACCACATTTTCCGCACGTTAAGTACCGCCGCCGAAGAATTAGTCGGATTTCAGCAAGCCAGAAGGAACAACAGGTACGATGAGGAGTGTAAAGAAGCTGCAGAGAAAAAAGATCCCGCCTACTGGGCGCAACGTAAGCTATGTGAGACAGCTATATATATATATACGTATTTGACGCCATAAGAAGAGAGAGGTGGAAAAGCGTGAGTGCGAAGAACTTGAAATGCTAGCCGACAGGAAAAGCGCCCGAAAATTTTATCAGAGAGTTATGCGACTCACTGGAGGTTTCAAGAGCAGGGGGACCTCCTGTAAGAGCAACAATGGCGACCTAGTGACCGATATCCAGAAGGTACTTAAATTATGAAGGGAACACTTTTCCACGCTACCATCAAACAGTGCTTAAATATACCGATGAGGTTAAATATCTGGGGATTACGCTAGATAAGACACTTAATTTCAACCACCATCTTGAGAGAACGGATGCTAAAGCCACAAGGGCCATTTGGACCTGCATAAGACCTTTTTAAAAGAAGAACATGCCTTATGCATCCATAGTGTGGTGACAGACGATACTGCAAATAACTTCCATACTAGGCATTAGCAAACTGCAATGACTGACATGTCTGCGCGTCACTGGACCAATAACGCGGCTCTAGAGTCGTTTCTGAGATGGTTCTCCATATTTTTATCTAGAAAAGTGAAACTACAAGCTATCTAACGACGGATTCTTCACAAAGAAGCTTTATGCAGCTATTCTTGGTAAATATCTGACTTCATGTTTAAAGAGATCTGCTTTGGCAGAAAGTTTCAAGTGATAATCGCCAATATTGGGCAAGTGGGCTACTTGCACTTGATACCAGATATGTGTACTGGTACACAGATGGTTCAATGATGGAGGACAGAACAGGTGCAGGTATTTTTGGACCTAGAACCAAAAGGGTGAAAAGGGTTTGAAGAGCAGCCTTTCTAGTTATCTTTTCAGCTAGTCATGCAGTCATGCGGGCTCTTTCAAATAGGATAATGAATTCCAAGCTGTTCAGAGATTGATTTGACCCGCTACAAATTTTGGCGGACAAAAACTGGGTAACCCTGTGCTGGGTACCAAAATATTGTGGGATCGAAGGCAAGTTGGAGCCGACGAGTTGGAGCGAGAAGGATCGATGACTGCCTTTTCGGGACCTTAACCATTCTGTCCGCTCAGTTGGTCCTCTTCGAGAGCCATAATTACTGAGCGAGTACACTCTGAACTCAGTAGGTACTGGGAAGCGGTGGGGGCCATAGACAGTCCATACTGTTCGGGTATCGTTTCAACATGTTTTGATTTATTCGGCTCTCAAAACGGGTCGCACAACGGTAACACCACTGTGACGGATCATCGAAGTTTTTAAAAAAAATTATCTTTGGTTTTTCATTCAAAACGCTTTATGTGCTTATAAAAGTACAAAATTTTCTGAAGCCAAATTACTTAATAAATAAATATGTATGTACGTGTGCCTACATATCATTTTGTATGCTGTCCTACAACTACTAACTACAACTCCTAAGGTATGTTCCTAACTCACTCACCTGCAATCCAACCAAAGTGAATGCGATTATCGTTGCTTTGTTTTATTATATCTTGTGGTTGCTGCTATTAATCCAGTGGTTAATGGAAAAAACGCCTACACGCGCATGCGCCCAAGCTTCACAAAATTAAAGAATCTCAGGCTCGCTGACGTCCTAGCCACAGGCGAGCAATATTAGATGAAGCAAACGGCAGACGGGCAGCAATTAAAATGTCTTGCACGCTACTCGTTCACATGCGTTCGCCCAGAGACTGTAAAAATTTGCGATTACCGTTTATGCGCGGCTGCTCGCTAAATTTATTCACACGCTTCAATTTGATTGGTGCTGTGAGCGCCGATGGCGTACTTTTGTTGTTATGCGTGACACATAAATTTAGTAAACGTCGAAAGGTATTTACGCGCTCTGGCCAATTGGTGGAGAAGTGCAAATTTCGCGTAAAATACCAACGCCAACAACAAAAACAACCACAATGTATGAATAATGGATGCTTATATGTATATTTGTAGTTGGATAGTCTGCGCCCTTTGATCGCGCACCACTCAGCTGTTCCTTTAGCAGCTATCACGCAGTGGCTCTTGACTTGTGTCGACGTCAACGGCGTCGTCGTCGTAAGCGGTATGAAAGTGGTCGGCGTGAGATAAGCTATTTCCTACTGCTCACTTGTTGTTGTTTTGCTGTTATATATGTTGCTGCTGCTGGTGCTGCTGCTGCTGCTGGGAATTCCTTAAGTGAAAATCGCAGAGGCGCTACGGTGTTGTTATGTTTGTTGTCGCTTTTGTTTTTTTTCTCTTAATTTGTTTCGATGCTTGTCTTCTCTATACTCTTCAAGTGGTTAGCCAAGCTGCTTGCTGTTGCTATTGTCGTTGTTTTTATGATTGCACATATATATGCATTTACGTAGTTTATTTTGCTTTTAGTTATATTGTTTCTGATTTTTTTTTAATTTTTTGTTGTTCTTCAAGTAAGATTGTAGTTTTTTTTTTTAATTTTTTTATCTTGTTTTTATGCAATTTACTTTGCTACTTGGCGGCTGCAAGTGGGTCACACATATACAGCTCACAAATTCACACACACACACGCACATACACTCACTTACTAGTTACTAGTTATTTACTTTTAGTCAAATACTTGCCACATGCAACAATAACACGCGGTCGATTGTGGTCGTCTATGTCGTGAATGCGCAACAAGTGCAAAAAAAAGTGTGAAACAAATGTGAAAAAAGACAGAAGATGATAAGTAGAATGAAAATGCAGATTTCAAGGTGTTGATTCTTCTTCGTCCGAGAGATTGTTTAAATGTATGTATGTATTTATATATTTGTTTTTTTTTTTATTTTTTGCAGAGTTGCAGCTACCAATATTTGTAGTTGTAATTATAGTAGAAATATTTAGTAGTATGTAGTTTCAGATGAATGCAGGAAGTAAGAGGTGGTGTTGTTTAGATAAAGATGCTGAGATGCGTAGTTGTAGTTGTAGCTGTAGGCAGCAGCAACGGTTGCTACAGAAGATGAAAGAGCGAAATGAGTCCAATGGGCATATGACAAAAATGAAGTTGAATTTAATTGATTTCAAAAATAATATTTAATATTATTAAAGAGGTGGCATTAATTTGTTTTATAAAGTTTATTAGACACAAATTTATAAATTTATATGGGCATTTGTTTGTCTTGTTTGTAACTTTTATGTTTAAATGCAATTTATATAATATTTTGTTTTATCGTTTCCCTCTTTAACATACTAATTTGAATAAAATTTGCAATTAATTTAATTTACTTAACCACCTTTTTTTAATTTATTTTTACTTTCTTTAATTTGGTTTACTTAAACTAGATTTTTTATTTTATTTATATTTTCAAATTTATTTATTTTCTATTAAGTTATTTATTTTATTTATATTTAAAAGTAATTTCATTGTTCATTACAACTTTTAATATATGTAGTTTATTTTATATTATGTTTTATTTAAATGTAGATACATATATATTGTGTTTTATTATTATTTTTTATTGGTAATAAAATTATTGTTTTAGCCAGTTTCACGAAAGCAATTTAAACGAAAAATCATTTTACACTTAAATTACTAGTTAAAACGGCAGTTAGAAGTTGTATATTTATTTGTATTGAAAAGAAATATTATATTTTATTATATTCAATTTCATTCTACTGATTTATTTCATTCAGGGTGCTCGATTGAAAAAAGTTTTTATATAGTTAAAATCAACATTTTTTATTATATTTTATACTTTAGTATTTCCTTTTTTTCATTTGAATATTTATTTTTTGTTTCCTGCAAATTTTTTATTTTATTTAATTATATTTTATTTTGCTTTTTTTTGATGTTTTATTTATTTAATTTTTTTTTAAATCAATAGAACGGATTATGAATCCTTCTTTTAATTACCAAATTTTTTACGTTATACCCATTTATTTTTATTTTTTATTTTACTTTTTCTTTGTTCATTTTGTTACATTTTTTATTTTATTTTAATATATTTTATTTCTAGTTACTTTTTCCATCAGTTCTGAAATTTTCAATATAAACTATTGTTGCAAGATCTAATTTTATTTTGATTTAAAAACCCCCTTTTTCTATCTATGTATTTTATTCTACTGATTATTTCTGATAATGATTCAGGTTCCCAAACCAAAACTAGGTTTTATAAAGTTTAGTTTTACGTATTTATTATATTTACTTTGATATAAATTTTATTATTTTGTCTTTTTCTAATTTCTGCAAATTATTTATTTGATTTTATTTTATTTAATTTTATTTTGTTTTGATGTTTTATTAATTTCATTTAATTATTATTATTTTTTTATTTAAATCTTCTTATATCTTTATTTTTTATTCTACTTTTTCTTTGTTCATTTCGTTAAATTTTTTATTTTATTTTAATATATTTTATTTCTAGTAACTTTTTTCATCAGTTCTGAAATTTTAAATAAAAAACTATTGTTGGAAAATCTAATTTTATTTTGATTTAAAAACCCCTTTATCTGCCTATTTCTTTCTACTGATTATTTTCATTTAGGTTTCCAAACCTAAACTAGGTTTTATAAGGTTTACTTTTACGTATTTATTATATTTATTTTGATATAAATTTTATTACTTTATTTTTTGCTTTCGGTTTCAGTATTATATTTCTCATTTAAGCCAACTTTTATTTTGTTTTATTCTATTTTATTTAATTTAATTTTATTTAATTTAATTTAATTTAATTTAAATTAATTTAATTTAATTTAATTTAAATTAATTTAATTTAAATTAATTTAATTTAATTTAATTTAATTTAATTTAACTTAATTTTATTTTATTTTATTTTATTTTATTTTATTTTATTTTATTTTATTTTATTTTATTTTATTTTATTTTATTTTATTTTATTTTATTTTATT
>NW_016165264.1:0-4540 GCF_001687245.7 Rhagoletis zephyria | reverse complement strand
TATTTTTTCAATTTAATTTCTTATTTTTTCATTTTATTTATTTTATTCAACTTTCATTTTTCAAATACCAGTTTATGTCCTTAAAAAACTAATTCGTCTATTTTTATTTTTATATCACAAAAATTTAACACCTTTTCAAATCACTTTCTACTTGCAGCAGCAGTTACTACTCAAATATCCTTTAACTTTTCTTAATTCTCAGTTACTCGAGTTATACAATATGCAGTATGTCCATCGGGCAAGCCAAGCTGTGCATAAGTTGTTCAAGTGCGTTGATTGTAGCTTAAATTATTGAAAGCAACTAAATATTTTTAAACAATATCCTTTCAAAATCAATGCAGCGTTTTTGTTTTTTTCGTTTTCGAAAATACTCGTTTTTTTATGAAGTGTCGAAAAAATTCGAAATACTCTTCGCGACGTTGTTTTTGAGCGCGTCTGATCGTGGTCGTGGGTAACCGCAGAATGGTAAATGCACCTGCTTTCACATAGCGAAACACTTCGCATGTGCGCTTGCGCATCGCGGTTAGAGCAGCAGCAGCAGCAGCAACACCAGCCGCAGCGGTGGCGGCGAAATTTTTTCGTTCATTGACGATCGCATTGCTGCTGCTGTTCGGGCTGCTGCCAATAATGTTGCCATCCCTGTTGTTGTTGTTGGTTGCTCTTTTTGCACCCAGCTTAGTGCCATCGCTGCTGCGCCCGGCAAATTGTCAGCAATTTTTGTTGTAATTGCTGCTGAGGCCGCTGTCACATCGCCAACAACCGGCAGTTTGTCTGTCTGTCTGTCTGCTCGTCTGGGTACCCGGCTTATAGTTTTGAAGATGGTCGGTCGGCTTTAGCCGCATTTGCTGCCTACTGTAGCTTACTTTACTTTTGTCGCATTACACATAACGAGTGATTTTTTTGAGGTTAGGATTTTCATGCATTAGTATTTGACAGATCACGTGGGATTTCAGACATGGTGTCAAAGAGAAAGATGCTCAGTATGCTTTGAAATTTCATCATGAATAGACTTACTAACGAGCAACGCTTGCAAATCATTGAATTTTATTACCAAAATCAGTGTTCGGTTCGCTTTACGTCCGATTTATGGTCTACATAATCGACCAAGTGAGCAAACAATTAATGCGATTGTGACCAAGTTTCGCACTCAGTTTACTTTATTGGACATTAAACCAACCACACGAATGCGTACAGTGCGTACAGAAGAGAATATTGCGTCTGTTTCTGAGAGTGTTGCTGAAGACCGTGAAATGTCGATTCGTCGCCGTTCGCAGCAATTGGGTTTGCGAAACACATTTCGAACCGAACACTGATTTTGGTAATAAAATTCAATGATTTGCAAGCGTTGCTCGTTAGTAAGTCTATTCATGATGAAATGTCAAAGCATACTGAGCATCTTTCTCTTTGACACCATGTCTGAAATCCCACGTGATCTGTCAAATACTAATGCATGAAAATCCTAACCTCAAAAAAATCACCCGTTACATATAATACAAGAAAGATGTTAGTGGTTTTTTGCTTTTTGTTGTTATTCCTATTTGACTTGTTACTCCCTTAAAGTGCAATTGACGTTGTAGTTGCTGCTTAAATTTAGCACCAAAGTGGTTGGTTTTGTGAACTTGGCACTCAATAAACACTCGGCTTTGCTTAGAAGTTCATACACAAGTATAGTATATGTATTTATGTATACATATGTATGTACATACCTATATACGAGTATTAAGTACATCTTGAAGAGTTTTGTATCCAGAGTTTTCCGCATTTTCTTTCTTTTCACTTTTCCACCGCTTATTGATATGCATTAGCCGTGGCGATTTCGTTAGCTGGACTACAGGACTTAGCGAGAAAGTGAAATCTTCTTAAGTTCTTTGTACCAACCCATTATTTACTGCCTGCTGTCCGGCAGCCTTAAATATTAGGATACCTCTACAATAGATTGCTAGGTGTTTGTCAATAAACCCACTGAATTCTACTATCGTCTCATTCATATTATGTTCCATAGTTAATCATGGAAAATGCCCCTAATTCTGACTTTCTGATCATACAATACGATGACACAAACGATTACGACTACACCACGTTTAGGAAAGCTTCATAGATCGATGTGCGGCCATCCCAGAAGCCATGCGCAACTGTCCCACCGTGGCACTGGGAATTATCACTGGCTAACCTCCAATAGCTGTACACATTGGAAAACTGTGTGTTGTTGAAAGACCTTGTGGTTGCTGAATGTAACCAGATGATACTTGAGTGCCTTGAAGCCTTTTAATATTGTACAAATTTGGAATGGATATCAAGGCTTAAATTTTGTACGTTCCATGCCTTGAGAAGATAGTCTGCTAAGCCAAGGGGCAAAACATCCATCCAAAGGATAAGAAGGATAGCTCCCAGGAATGTAGAGAATTTCAAAATGAATTCATAGCTCCCTCTGGAAGAGTATCACTACGACTACTTACTATTTTACCTACGGGTCTCTGAACTCTAATTGGTTACCTGGCAGTGCACTACAAAGATGCGTATTTATGAAATCCGGGCGTGCACGAACGTGATCAGTGAGATCTTGGCGGGAGAGCGTTGAGCGAGCTGAGTTCTGGGGCAGTAAACTGTGGACTTAGTATTAATATCTCGAGAAGCGACATTGTTTTTTTTTCACTACAAATAATAAAATTCCAAATTTAACCTTCTCATGCATACACATTAGGGCGGGTCGATTTAAAAATCGCTCATTGCTCTGTGAAAATCGTATTCTAGGGATCAAAATAAGAAACTTTGCCGAAGGAACCATACCTCTAAAAAGAATTCTGATGTCCCCCAATTTGGGTCGAACTTTTGGGTAGGGGCAAATTTTGAAAAATCCCACTTTGACCCATTTAGAGTGCTCCAATCGAGTCGAAATGTATGACCGACCCCCACTAACTTTGGACGGCCGATCCACCCATGCCAGTGGCACACCCCCTGGAACTCCCCTGGGGGGGTTCCCCATACAATCATTTAAAAAATCACCATTTTTGGCCTTTACATGAAAAAATCAGCTAAATGGCTATGTTTTTTCTTTATTTTTATTTATTTATTTATAATAATGTTTATTATTTATTTATAATAATATCTATTTTTTCTCTTAAGAAATTTATTTAGTCAGAACATATGTAAATGAAAAAATTAATTTAAGTGAGTTATAGAAAAGAAACTAAAAAAAATTATTGTTTGAAGTCTTTTTTACTTTCAAGTCTGGGCAATTTCGCACGGCTCTCTAATGTCGTCGCCATAACAGCCTCTACATTTTCCGGTATAACCCGTTTGGAAACGCTAGCTAGCAATTGACAATGTCGTTCCGTTCCTTGTTTGTGTGATGGAATTTTTGGATCATTAAACGGTGGATCATCTTGATTTAAATATTCTTTCAATGTATCGTACGGAATGCTTCGCGTGAATGGTGGTTCAAATACGATATTTATATCATTCAAATTGATCATTTCCGTATAACTTGTGCAATTAATGTTTATATCTGGTTTTTTATAAACTCTAAGTTCCATTGGCTCGTCAACATCGGTTCGATAGCGTAGAATTTTCTTGATGGCACAGTCGCGCTTTTCTTTGCTATCATCAAACAACATTGATAACAAGATATTTTCCGAATGCGCATAATATGAATTATCTTTAATTACTTGATTGACAATTTTGCGTAAACGAGGTTCTGGAAATCGTGACCAACCAATGAACTTGAAAAATAATGCACTGCCGTACACGACAGAGCTGTAATACTTGATATTGAAGTACATTGGCACATAACATTTAATTATAAATTCAACCAGAATTCTTAAATTTGCGTCTGGATTTTCCGTTGTCACATATAATCGCAATAATCTAGCGGCCTTGGTGAGCCACCGAGAATGTACAATTTTCCCTGGTTTGATGTTAGCCAGATCCACCGGAACCACGCCGCTAGAAATTGCTTGGGCCATGTCGTATAAGTACTTCGAATCGGTGGAAAATTCAATTTTTTCTGGAGCAGGGGGCATATTTTGCAACTCAATTTTCTGGAAGCCGTCCACCACCTGAAAATATATAATAATAAAATAATTAAAAATGGTTCACAATTACAATAAATGAGTGATAGCAATAACTTACCGGAAGAGTTTCACAAGTTTCGATTTGACGGCTCAGTTTTCCGGTTGCCGATCTTGGTCCAGTGCTGGTTGATTTATCCAAAGCTTCAAACAAATGCCGAAACGGAAGTTCGTTGAAGTGTAGAAGGCAAACGAACCAATGCAATGGTCTTTTTAACAGCAATTCGAATCGTCGTATAATTCCACCGTGTGGGCCAGTGTTTGTTGGCTCACCGTCAGTGCATATTCCAATTAATGCATCCAGTGATATATTTTTATCGTTGAAAAAACCATTTAATTTGGTTGTTTTGTATTCAGCGGTTTCATGTTCCAGTCTTACGTAACCAATCAATTCAGAATTGGGTTCTCTCAAAATAACAAGATGAGGTTCTTTTACCATCCTAGTATGATACTTCTCATCAATTTTATCTATC
>NW_016165263.1:11764-28260 GCF_001687245.7 Rhagoletis zephyria | reverse complement strand
TAGTTTCCATTTGTTGTTTGCATCTTCTCAATAATACATGTTCTCTGCTTCTGCTCCGGGCTTCCATTGAGCCTATCACCGGACTTATAGTACAGCCAATCTGGCTCTATTTTTAGATGTACCTGGAAAAAACTCCGCACACGATTAAAAGGGGGCAATGCTGTTCAGAAAAATATTTTAATAAAAATTAGATGTCCTATTTATAAATCTGGTTGGAATATATTTTTTTATGAAATACAAATTATTGCCAATTACCGCATCGCTGCTACTAGCACTGACGTTCACATGGACAATTGAAGAAAAATATAAGTGGTCGTAATTTATTAAAGCCTAAAAGGATTATGTCACGGTTATATCAAGAATTTTATAGTTTTTTGTACCTGTTACCAATTTTGAAAAAAAACCCGGGTTTTTAGTGCCGATTAAAAATTTTGAGAAAAGCGGAGTGGTATACGACGCCAATTGTTTTTATAATGGTCATTTCAAAAATGGAATAGCTTTTTAATACCGGTTACGAAATTCGAAAAATCCGAGTTCTTAGTACCATTAAAAATTGGTTATTCGCAAAGAAATTGCGATAAATAATTGTTTTCTAAATTAGGGAGTTTATGTATAAAAAATTTCAGTACCGATACATATACATAGGTAATAAAAGAATATACATATATACATATGTTTAAAAATGGAAATACATATAATAATCGTGAAAAGTTGGCTCGATGAGCTGCATGGTCTCTGGAGAGTCGGCATTATCAGGTAACTATGGAAACAGCAAGCGGAAAGTAATAAAAGGACTGAACTGCGACAGGATGCCTCCTGATGGCGCCCCAACACCACCTACATGACGAGGCCCAGATGCTCCCAGTAAAGGAGCATAACATGATGCTCTGCAAGCAGTTCCTTGCTGGGAGCCACAGACGTGGCCATCCCAGCGGACAGCTGCTCGCGGAAGAGCCCTCGCCACGGCACGTCAGGAGGCATCTTTACGAACTGCCGGACGAAGTCCAGAGGTTTATCAAACAACCTCTGGACCCGTCAACCTACCGACAGGCCCTGAACGGCATTCACAGGGAATCAGTCTCAAGTTATGTAGACTCCCGCCCTGTGAATGCTGTTCTAGGCACGCAACCACCGGACGTGGACGGGACAGAACTTTGTCTGCCTCGGGAGACCCGCACTACAATAGCCATCGGCGTAGCCAGAATGAAATTTAGGGGGGGGGGGCTCGACCCTATTAAGCTGGCATTTCAGGGTACTATTTTATATATATATAAGGAAAATTTGAAGGTTAGGGGGGCCTCGAGCACCCCCTGCCCTTACCTGGCTACGCCCATGACAATAGCCCAACTTCGCTCTGGCTATTGCAGCAGGCTCATTAGCTACCTGAGCAGAATCAACGAGGATGTGCCCAACCAATGCCCGGCATGTGGAGAGTCGCCGCATGACTCCCGGCACCTCTTCACATGCCCTGAGAACCCCACTCAGCTAACGCCTCTGTCCCTATGGACAGCCGCTGTGGAAGTAGCACAGTTCCTGGGCCTCCCCTTAGCTGAAAGTGACGACAACGTTGATGGATGAACCGCCCCGAACTGGGCTTAGTAGCCGCTACAACAACAACAACAAAATAAAAGGGCTGTTCGGGATATTGTGGAAATGGTCTTGGATTTACATCCTGAACAGCCCTAAAGTATTTTTGGAAACGGATTTTTTAAAAATGCTAAAACTTTGATTAGAATTTTGAAATCGGTTAAATCCCGCCCACTTCACATATTACAGCATTTAATGGAAACTGCGATATTTTAATTAAAACTAGAGTGCCAGTTACTGTCCAAATTCGACAGTTATTCTAGTTTTAGAAGCCTTGAAGAGGTTTACTAACTTAACACGTAGCAATTTTTTTTTTATCTGAGGAGGTCTTTGGAGGATTTCGGCAGGACTTCGAATTGACCCGATACATTCAAGTTTATCGATAAATTTCAATGATTTGATACATATCGAAAGTTCGATGAATTTCAAGAACACTAAAATTCGATAACTCAACAAAATTCGTTAACTCGACCAATTTCGATAAATGTAAAATTCGATGGCTCGATAGATTTCGATAACTCAAAAATGTAAAAACTTTGGATGCCTTTATAAATTTTTACTTTTGACATCTCCACATTTTTCGAAAACTATCTAAACATTTTGATAACTCGTTACACTTTGTTAAGGCGATTAAATTCGATAAGCAGTGATATGTCGATAAGCTTATATAACCTTGAAATTTCGATAAATCGATATATTTTGAAAATTCCATAAACTTTGATTCGTTGAACCAACCAATTTCAGTAGATCAATAATTATCGATAACTCTGTAAGTTGAAAGAACTCCATGCATTACGACACCTCGATAAATTTCGTTAAGTCTATAAATAATGATAATTCAAGAAATATCGATAACTTGATACATTTCTTTAACTTGACAAATTTCGTTAATCCCACACGTTTTTATAGCTCGATAGCTATCCGTAAATTTGGACAACTAAGTTTCTGTGTCTATAAATTTCGACAACTCAGTAAACATTGATCAGTTGGAATAATTCGATACGTTGCGATAATAAACTTCGATGATTCGATAAATTTCAGTAACCTTTATGGCTGATTTTATTTCGATTCCTATCGGAAAATTTCAACTCTGTTAACCTAATTCTTATGTATTTCTCATTGTCTCAATTTTCGCCTTTATCTCAATTTTCGTCTTTATCTTCACTTTTGCCTTTTTTTGTCTTCATCGTTATCACTTGTTTCTTCATCTTCATATTTATCTTTATTTCAAAGTTTAATTTCAACTACGAAGTAAAACAAAATACGAAACAGCTTAAATTGAACAGGCTGCAAAAACAACCATTAACAAATATGGAAATTTTTAAACGTCGATTTTCAACCAATTTCGAAACTACAAAAATTCTCCTCATCTACAGAAAATTACTTTCCAACGGTGTTTCTGGTTTTGAAATTGGTAACTTTACATTGGTCTTCATCTTTGTTTTTATCTTTCACATCTTTGCTTATATCCTTTTCTTTTTCTATTCACGTAGATGAGATGAGGTGCGATGACGTGATAAGATGTGACGTGATTTTATGTCATATGATAGGATGTCATTTCATGTGGTGTCATATTCTGTGATGTCATGTCATATGATCTCATACCATATGATGTCATATCATGTGATGCCACGTCATGTAATGCCATGTCATGTCATACGATGTCAGATCATGTGATGTCAAGTCATGTGAAGTCATGCCAAATAATGTGATGTAATATCATATAATGTCATGTCACGTGATATCGTGTGATGTGATATCATATTATGTGATGTAATATCATGTGATGCGTTGCCATGTAATGTGATCACATTCCATGTTCCGATTAGTATATCGATAACCCAGTTGATAACTGTGTCG
This sequence comes from Rhagoletis zephyria, assembly GCF_001687245.7. Lineage (NCBI taxonomy): Eukaryota > Metazoa > Arthropoda > Insecta > Diptera > Tephritidae > Rhagoletis > Rhagoletis zephyria. The sequence continues at coordinate 24,813 of NW_016165263.1, read as the reverse complement.
ATAAAAATACCGATAACAATATCCATAAAGATAGAAAAATACAACGATTGTAAAATCGATTAATTCATCGATAAATACAACAATTTTCACCATCGATTATTGTACATATCGTTAACAAGATAAATGACTAAATCGATAACAAAATCAATTATTTAATCGATTATTATGCCGATAACAATATCCATTATTGTATCGATAACAATATCGATTATTATATTGGTTATTATATCGATTGAAATAGCGGTTATTTAATCAATAACAGTGTCGGTAACAATATCGATTACTTTATCGATAGCAATATCGATTATTATATCGATAAAAATATCGAGTTTTATATCGATAACAATATCGATCTTCATCCTCATCCTTTTCTTCATATTTATCTTATTTTTGCATATTCCTCTTCACCTTTACCTTAAAGTGTTTAAATTTACTTTGATTTTCGTTTTTGCCTGTACCTTTAGGCATCTTTGTTTTTGTTTTTATTCTCAAACCGCTAAACCGCTGAGAACTATTTCCATGTGCATTATTCCCCTTGAATTTGACAATTTACTCCCAACCAACCAACTGCCGCTAAAGAAGTTTCACTTCATAAATTCAAGAAATGTTCTTACTAGAGCTGTCAAACTATCGACGATACTATCGATAGTATCGATAGTCTGGTCACGTGAAATAACTATCGATAGTTTTAGTACTATCGCCACTATCGTTTCTCTTTCCTAGCGCTTTTGATATTTGCACGTATTTATTGGTTCAAAGAGAACAAAAATTGGCAGCATTATTTCATGGACGAACGAATAAATATTACCCAGGACGGTGTGCGAGAAAAAAAGTGTTTTTTTGCAGTGACGTCATATTTTCGCCGCCATATGAATGAAACGGAATGAAACCATGTGTGTGAATGAAACAGCCGATTAAAAAATGACGTTGTCAACCTTTTTTTCTCAAATGCAATGGCAAATACACGGTTGCTGTGCTGGGTGATCTGTTTAGTTGGTTCATGGCATTATTTCTAAAAGCGCCATTTTTTATTTTAAGCGTGGGAATAGCAGAGGTTACATTGCCATCTTAAGAGCGTGTCAGACCGGGCAATGCAGTATATTTTAAAAGAGGCTGTGTTCAGAAATGCATCAAGCCAAAGCACCAGTCTCTTTTATTTCTTAACTATAATTGATAAAAATTTCAAATATGCGCAACCACGGTTATAAGCCGAATTGGACGCAACTAAGTCGTAAATAAGACATTTCCATCAATTATAGTTTAGAAATAATAGATACTGATGCTTTGGCTTGATGCATTTCTGATCGCACCTAGACTGTCAAATTGAGAAATTGCAGAAAGCAGTTGCATGAGCAGTGGCACCTTGCATGTAAAGTGTCTTTCGAAAGAAATTTGTTTATTTCCGAAAGGCTTTGACTGTTTACACGGCGAATGAATTTCTAGCAATATTTCTCGATACTAAAATGCAAACCGTGAGGCGCTAAAATAAAAAAATTCATAAAAGCAAGATAACGAAAAATAAATGGATTTAGAAAAACACATGAAATGGGTCGATACTATCGATAGTCACCCTTAAGACTATCGTAAAACATCGATGGACGTGACTATCGATAGTTTGACAGCTCTAGTTCTTACCCTTTTAGTTACCCTAATTCTTATGTATCTGTCATTGTCTTCATTTTCGTCTTTATCTTAACTTTTGCCTTCTTTTTTTTGACTTCATCGTTATCATTTATTTCTTCATCTTCATATTTATCTTTATTTCAAAGCTCAATTTCAAATGTGTAGTGAAGCAACAGGCGAAACATGTCAAATTGAACATGTTGCAGCAACATGTATACACAATTCGAAAATGTTTAAACGACGGTTTTGGCCGTAATTTTCAACCAATTGTGAAACCATAAAAACTCTGCTCATCTACGGAAAAATGCCTTTCCAACGGTGTTCTTGATTTTGAAATCGGTTCGGTAGAATCGCCAAACGAACGGAGACAAAATATATGTTAGCGTATTAATATATAGATTACAAAAGAGGTGGGTAGGGTACTGTGGCCAATGATAAAGTTCATTTATCACGCAAATGCCTCGGAATCATTGTCAGACTAGGCCGAGCATACTTTGAAGTGCCATCGAATTATAACTTAAGAAAGTTTTATTACATGGCAGCTGAGAAGTGCATGTGCAAAGATTTCATAGATTTAATGAGGGAAATTTTTGCACAAGCAGCAGTACATAGCATGCATTTAGGCGCCTGGTGTTAGTTTTCGCGCCTAAACAACTTAACTGATATAGGTATAGAGATTATGCTAAATATTACATTTTTTATTTATACAAATTGAAGGACCACTCCGCTATTTACTGTATTCGTAACTAGTACTAAGAAATTGGTTTTTGTGAAATAGGTAACCGGTATAAAACCGATTTAAATTTAAAATTTTTTTTTTGCTATAAAAAAGGCAAAATAAAATAACGAAATAGGCTGAAAAAGGCAAAATAAAATGGCGAAAAAGGCACTAGGTGTTGCAAAAAAGGCAAAACAAAATAGCGAAAAAGGCAGGAAAAGGCACTAGGTATTGCAAAAAAAAGCAAAATAAGGCACTAAAAAAGACAGAAAATACGAAGAACAATCAAAAAATACATTTATTTTAGAAATGTTTATATTACAAGTAAAAAGAGAAAAACTATGAACTAGTTTCATTATATGAAAAATTTGTACTTTGAATCTTTGACTATTTTATCCTTTCGAGTTTCTAACTCATAAAACTTTAATCTGTATAGTTGTAGAAACATTGATCCACAAGGTGCATTTTGAAGTTTCCCGGCAGCATTTTCATTCGATTTTCGCGAAGAAAAGCCTTGAATATACTAAATGTGNAATGTTCATATTATCAGGAATAAGGGCGTTTTCTTCGCCCTTTATAATTTTATCCACTCCCCTTATTGTCTCCAAGCCTTCGTTAGCTGAGAAAATGGCTTTGATTTTTTCCAACACCAATTTGGCAAGAGGTCTCTGCGCTTCTATAAGCCGCATGGGCAATGTGTATATTTTTTAATCTTTGAAAAAAAATTTTAAATGCTATAATCACTTTTTAAAGGTAGAAAAGGCAAAAAAATGCAAATATCTTAAAAAAACCAAAAAAAGGCAACATCAAATGTGTATACATGGAATCAGGGAGAGCTAAATCGTGGACATTCTTAATCGAATATACTCTATCTCTTTAGCAGAAAAAAAGGCAATTTCCATAAAATCCGTTCCCTGTTCATAACCATAATAAAAACGGGCATAACCAGTCCAGTTTTCTCAAAATTTGTAACCAGTTCTAATAACCTGGGGTTTTCAAAATTAGTAATGATTTGATTTTTGAAATCACCGTGAAGCAATCACTGCGGGAGTAAAGTGTTTGTATGTTTGCAGATTTGTCCATTTGTCCGCCAGTCTTTTAATTAATTAAAAATATTTCCTGTTAAATTGAAAAAAAAAAAAAATTCTTATTTTTATTAAAATATTTTTTCTGAATAGCGGAATTTTTTCCACCTTAAATGCCATTTTGACAGTACTATTAGGTTAAAAACAGGGGAAGCCAAGCCGTAGATGAAGACGAAGCTAAATACGAATTGCTTCCAATTGACAACATACACGACATCTACATCGCACTCAGACCTGTTAAATTTCGAGTACAATTCCTACTCAATACAATTACTTCATAAAGTATTTGTAATGAATTAGTAATCGTTTTTCAGCTGAAATGCAATTACAACTCGAGTACAAGTACTTGTAATTGAATAGTACTTGGAATTACCATCAATTCCCAAAAGTAATTGAAAGGAGTTGAAAGTAGTTGAAAAAGTAGTTGAAGTACTTTTTCCAATTACTTTCAATTACTTTCAAGTACTTGATACCATTTTTATTTATTTCAAATATTTTTGTATTTTTATATATTTAATTTCATTTTACATACATATATAAATATATTTCAATTATTCTGCTTATTTCATAAATAAATAGATAATTTAATTTTTTAATCTAGTTATTTACTTCACACTCTGTTATCGATTGTGAACGATTTTTCTACAGCTGAACAATATTGTTTTTGCACAAAGATGGCGCCAAGGTCGAGTTATTTCGAAAACCCGTATTTATGGTCCGATTTGGTTCGAATTTGGCGTATGAAACATAATAAATAATAGATTTCCAAAAAAATTACCCTGAATTGGCGCTGAAGTCAAAATATAAAGTATATTCGACATAAAATGCATGTTTATTTGCGTTAAAAATTCAATGAAAAGCAATATTAACAAAAATATAACGATGGGTATTTATGTCACGTGACGCCACTTCACGTGACGTTTCACACTTGGGGTTTGCAAAAGAAAATTGAAACAAGTTGCATTAATTCAAAAAACTCTAAATACAACTAGAATTACTCCAAATCATATTAAAACAAGTTTCTTGAAAATAGCCATCCACAATTCGCAGAGTTTTGCGATTTTGTAAGAAAAGAAAAAATCAACTTCCATTTTTTGTCACGTAACGTACCTCTCTTTAATTGCGTATATTTAAGGACCATGCGTTTCGATTGTTTTCGTTCTTCGGTCAAATATAGAGCTAATTAGGTGCTATACAAGAGCCCAAAAAAAATAAAAGAAAACACATGTTTTTCCTTGTTTGTATCTCATTGAAATCGTACGACTGTCACGTGCGCCACCATGGAAATGCCCATATGTAAAATGAAATTAAATAAATAAAAATACAAAAATATTAGAAATATATAAAAATGGTATCAAGTACTTGAAAGTAATTGGAAAAAGTACTTCAACTACTTTTTCAACTACTTTCAACTCCTTTCAATTACTTTTGGGAATTGAGGGTAATTCCAAGTACTATTCAATTACAAGTACTTGTACTCGAGTAGTAATTGATAAAAGGTAATTGTACTTGAAAATAATGGATTACATTACATTAAACCCAAAGCATTTAAATTACTACTCATTACAATTAGTAATCATTACTTAACAGGTCTGATCTCGCTACATTCATATGATAATTTTCGTACAAATGGATTTGTCGGAACGACCAGATTCATATTCGGCCAATGAATGTTATTCCACCATCTAGATGCTCTAGGAATATTTCTGCATCAAAAACAAAATTTTGAAAAAAATGTCGTTTTACGTAATTTTGGCGGTTAGGGTTCGATATGCTCTGCAATTTCCCAGCACTGTGTAAGACAAAAATCAGGTTTCTAAGCAAACCCTTCTACTGAGGTGACATTAACCCACGGCAACTTCTTAGATTCTCGAACTCCACAGGCTGAGTCTGAGGGAAATAACTAACTTCTAGTGTTTTCTTGTTTACTTTTCTTTTTTTTTCAGGTTAAACAGCGAGTTGTGGTTTTAAAGACACTCGATATGCAAATAGAAACACGCCATATTTTTGTCGATTTTAAAGCTGATTTTGATAGCGCAAAGGGAAGCTACCTATACGACGCCATGTCTTACTTTTGCATCTCCGCAAAACTTATACGGCTATATACAATGACATTGAGCACAACTTTCCGCTCTGTTAAAATTGACAAGGACTTCTCCGCGCCGTTTGAGATCAAACGAGGTTTTAGACAAGGCGATTCACTCTCGTTAGACTTTTTTCAACCCGATGCTAGAAAGCGTCATAAGAGCTGCCAATCTGAATCGCAGCGACACCATATGCAGCAAAAGAACCATGCTGCTGGCGTATGCGGACGATATTTACATCGTTGGCCTGAAACCCATGGACGTTAGCACTTTTGCAGCATAGAAAAATAAGCCAAAAAGGTTGGTCTAGCGGGGAACGAGGACAAGACAAAGTACCTTCTGACCCAGCAAAAGTCTTCGCATATTGGCACATACGTCACTGTTGGCAGTCATAACTTTGAAGTAGTCAAGGACTTTGTCTACCTAGCGAAGCGAAGAATAACTCTTGCGAATAGATGCTACTTTGGGCTCGGCAGACAAATCCCGACGAACCAAAATCACGCTATAAAAATCTCTCATCATGCCCGTACTTTTATATGGCGCAAAAATATAGACGGTGTCTAACAGATATGAGAAGGCTTTGGGAGTTTGCGAGAGAACTATTCTACGCAAGATTTGAGGACCTGTTCGCGTGTGCAACGAGTACCGAAGAAGATGGAATGCCGAGCTGTACGAGCTTTTAACGACACGGACGCTGGCTCGGACATGTTGTACGCATGGATGACGACGCTCCAGTGAAACGGTCCGTCGACTCAGCCCCCATGGGTGAACAACGAAAGCAAGGCCGCCCACGAGCACAATGGAAGGACCAAGTGCAGAATGATCTGTCCGCCCAAGGGAAGAATAACTGTAGAGGGGAACTGGCGAAGCTGTTTGGTCTTGGCCCAAACCAACAAACGGTTAAAGTGCCAAATAAGAAGAAGAAGAAGAAGGTTTTAAAACGGCTCGTATGTATGTACATAATTATTAGAGATGGGCGCGGGATAGCGGGGCCCGCGGCACCCCCGGTACTGATTTAAAATTCGCCGGGATGGACGGTATCGGGAAGATCTGTAAAAATATGGCGGGCGGAACGGGTCCAAAATCCTTTCCCGACACTCCCGATAAAACCGCAACCCCCGCAAATTCACAAAATCATAATTAAAAACGATGTTTGAAATATGCACTTATAATGTTTCATTCAGATGAAAACGAACAGCAAAGCAAAACAAAATAGTCGGAAGATCCCAGATCTTTCATTATTATTTAAATTTAATTTGAACGACATGAACATTTTTGTCAACCTTCGATCGGTTTGCGAACCACGCCACACACATTGAAACCTCAACCGATCGTCTCAATTCGTGGTCCGTTTGTAGCCTGCTTTAGAGATAGATATCGAGACCCACGGGACCCGCGGTACAATTCTGAAAAAACGTCGGGTTGGGCGGGTTCGGGACTTAAAAATCGAATTTCTGTATGGGCGGGATCGGGATTAAATATTTAGTCCCATGCCCATCTCTAATGCTTATAAGTGCTAATTGGAGGTGTTAAACTCGCCATCAACCAACTAACGCATAACTATGTAGATATTTCATCTTGAAGCGTACTGTAAGTGTTCTATTTCCCGGCTTGCATGTACCTACTGCCATGTGAATATGTACAAGTATACAAGTTTGTATGTAGTTCCAAGGTGCCTGACCGTGAAAAATACTAAAGGTACAAAAAATAATTTCGCTATACATACTTACATATATGTATGTAAATACGTACGTACATATGTTTGTAGAAATGCACGCGCCTACCGATGCCTGTCAACATTATGCAATGGCATTTATTTTGATGTTGTAGACATGCAGACGGCATGTGCCCTTAATAAAAACATAAGTACATATGCATGCATGTACATTGGGGTGGTCCAAAAACAGTAAAGTCGGAAATTGCAATGCTCTCACCGCCTAGGATTATTCTATATCGAAAAAAAGTATACCCCTATATTTTTATTTTGAAATCAAAAAATATTTAGAGGTCGTTCAAAGGGCTCAAAGTTTTCCATTTATTTTTTATGGGATAAAAACAACTTTTTGTGTAAAAGGTATAGAATTCTTGAAAATCATTATTTTACGATGGGAAAACTCTGGTTATCTTCAGGTTACTTTCAATAATAATACCCAATTGTATATTTAATCATTTTTTTTATTGGTCCCCTCATTGAATTTTTCAGGGTTTTTGTGGGGCGGACCTATAAATTATAGTTGCGTTGAAAAAATGGTTAAATACATGAAAAACTTTGGGCACTTTGAGCGACCTCTAAATATTTTTTGATTTTAAAATAAAAAAATAGGGGTATATTTTTTCGGTATGGAACAATCCTAGGTGGGGGTTGGAGCATAAAAATTCCGACCTTGCTTTTTCACGTGTATTTTTGGACCACCCTAATGCACATTTGCCCCAGGGGTTTCTTCCACCACAAAACCTGTAGCTCGCCTCTACCCAATTTTTTTTAAAATGGTACCTTAACTTGCAGTGTCCTGTCAGGTAGCCTGTAAGAGCTCTAAGACCCTTCCGGCTAAGTTCCGGAAGTCTTTTGTAGTTGCTCCTGGAAGGCGATGTGCCAGTGGGCAGCAATCTGAGATTCTTCCCAGCTCTTAAGTAGCTCTGCAGTTTACCCTTTAGATGTCCCGCAGCAAGGCCCGGACCCATGCAAGCAAATTTGGGCTCCACGTTTTGCGAGGTATTCAGCTCTTTCGTTGCCTTCAAACTTCTTATTTCCGGGTTGTTGGTATCCTAGGAAGTTCAAAAGAGTTTTAAAACTGTCCACTGACATTATCGAACATAGACTTTGATTGCGTGGACTTCCGCCCGAAATATGGTTGCGTTTGAGGCCATTGGCAAACTTTTCTGGAATATTGGTCCAAGTTTGTCTGCCCCAGTAGTCCCGTCGTCCATCTTAGATCCGTCGGTATACCAAACTTATGACCCTGTGTCTATCATAGATATTATCCCTTCGAAGCAGTCCGTTTCAGGAATTCTGACCTTGGAGGGATTGTCAATGTATAAATTGGGTAGCATGATATCTATGAGCTTGGTGGCGGGATCATCCAGGAATGGCTTGAGAACCTCCAACATACCCACTTGCTCAAGGTGGCACCCGCGCTTGCTTGCTGCTTAGCTTAGCGATTATTGTCGACTTCAAACTTCCCTGAAAATGGAATGTTGAAGAGCAGAGAAGAAAAGCACTCAATGCGCTCTACTCCTGCAAGGGTACGATTGACGAAGATTGGCCGCAGATAATACATGTACAAACTACAACTTTCTGAAACCGCTTTGGTCTGACACCAATTATTATTATTATTATTATTATGAGCCTTGAGCACTGCGACCTCTAGGGTGGTCTATTGTGCGTGGCCCTTCACCCTATATATGAAGGCTTTTAATATAAGCTAGCACTTCGGTGGGCTTTTTGTTCCATATTTCGAATGGATTAAGTGTTGTACCACCTAGGTGAGCGAGTCTGCGTCTAGCGAGAGCAACACATTCACAAAGGATGTGTTCTGGCGTTTCTTCGTCCATCTCACAGAAGCGACAGACGCTCGTGTCTGAAAGATTCATTTTACTGAGGTGATAACGCAGGGAACAATGTCCCGTGAAGTACCCAGTGAGAGTTCGAAGGTCCTCCCTGCCTAGATTTATGAGCTTTTTTGAAGCTTCTTGTGATGGACACACGAACCGCTTAGCTTATCTTTGCCCCGGACATTAATTCCAGTGCCTTTCGAATTTTTTGTCGTCCCACTTGTTTATGACCTCCCTTAAGTGGGCTTTGGTGAGCCCGCAGAAGNCGAACCGCTTATCTTGTCTTTGCCCTGGACATTCATTCCAGTGCCTTTCGAATTTTTTGTCGACCCACTTGTTTATGACCTCCCTTNCGTCATGGCCCTCGTGCCCCGGCACCCAGCCCAGTAATACTGTGTTCTTGCTTCCAAGACCGTTTAGGGTGTTGAGGCAGTCGTACACTAGTTTGGATGTTATTATGTGGGACCTCAGTGCTAGCAAGGCAGCCTGACTGTCCGACATAATGCAGATGTTTTTAGAGGATGTGCCTCTTCTGAGGCATTCTCTGCCACAGACACCAATACTGTGATACATATTTTAATTACCTGACGACTTTTTGAACAATTGGCAACCCTCTTAAGTACATGTAGTTTAGAAATGACACCTTTTCAAAACCATTTCGATTGACGTCCAACTTTGAATGAATAATCTAATATATAAAATACTTTGAATTTAATTTTTAACAGGTGGCATCCCTTTAAAAAAAAATAAACCATACGGGCCGAGCATTTTGTTTTGACAATCGAACGAATGTCGCAAATCTGAAACTAAAATCGTCTATATCTTTCATAAAACTCGATGCAACCTGAAAGAAACTGCTAGATATTTAATTCCCGCCAGAATTTCAAGTTTTTAGCTCATCATGCAGTTGCTGAAAAATTTATTGCGAAGTCTGTACTGATATAAACGTGTTAATAAAAAAGACACTCATTTAATTTATTTTTTATTCGATTGCGGGAGCAACAACTTTTTTTCGTGAAGCATGTAAATAGACATGTAATGTAGACACAAAAGTATAAATTAGTCATTCGCTATGGGCAGTTCCGTACTGTGAAAAATTTCTGTTAATTTTTTGGTATTTTCTTTTATATAAGTATTCATAACTTTCTGTTTATTCGGTTAAGTGGTTATAATTTTGTGTGCTGATTTGTATGCTTCAGCGTATTTTATGAATAAAATATACAGTCAGTGAAAAAAATATGATTACCCTGACGTTAGAACGATTTTATTTATTTATATTTTCCTCACCAAATATTTCTTATTTTTTATAAAAATATATTTCATTCAACAGCAAAAAGCCAGCAGAATCATTTTTTTTCAATTTCATGTAGAACTCGAGAAGATTCAAGAAATACAAACAAATATCATCAAAATTTCATCAAAATTTTTAACTTTTCAATTCGATTTCTTAGAAATCGCATTTTCTTCCACATAATACATGTACAAAATCAATTTTTATAGGGAAGAAAATGCGCAACACTCTCGACAAACAAAATTCTCAAAAATCAGCGGTAATTTTTAGATGTCTACTGCAAACTTGCACCTTATTATCTAAAATGGGCTACAAAATAGCATACTTAAAACTTTTCTTAGAAATCGAATAGAAAAGTTGAAAATTTTGATGAAAATTTTTTGGTATGTATTTCTTGAATTTTCCCGAGGCCTATATGAAATTAAAAAAAAATTTATTCTGCTGGTTTTTGCTGTTAAATGAACTATATATTTATAAAAAAATAAGAAAAATTTGGAGTGCAACATAAAAATTAGTGAAATCGGCAGGGTATTCATATTTTGGACGCTGACTGTATATGTTACCACATAACTCGATAACCACAGGCAGGTGTGAATAACTACATTATTTAATTAATTAGTTAACTCATTACCTGAATTCAGTGTAGGCGAACGTTGCAGCGAATAACGCATGCGAGCTTCCATTCTATTCAATGTTGCTGTTGATATCGGCTGCGGACTGTGAAATCTCTGCACATGAGGGCGGTTGTAGTATTTTCTTAAATCCATTGTGAAGAAATTGGGGAAGGAATCGAACTTTTGCAGAGAATATTTCTTTGTTTTTGTTTTTGGCTTCAGCTTTGGCTTTAACTAATTTTTTTCAATACGTTTTTGATATTATTAGCACTTGTTGTGTTTTTTTCACTAGCTGGTGATAAAAAAAAATTTCTTTAGGTACTTAAGTATTTAATACTGATTTTCTTATTATACTGTTTTTTTTTACAAAAATCTGAAATTTTTCTTAAGTGTGCGGTTTCGTAATTAATTTTTTAGCACTTAATTATTATTCAGCGGTATTTCGTGGAATTGTTTCCTACTGATTTTTTTTTTAAATATTTTTTCCAAACGCTTCACCTGTATATTCATTTATTATTATTTTTAATCACTTGCTTTCTTATACTTCTCGTGTATTGCAGAGCTCATATTAAAATAAAATCACAGACAAAGTACCTAGGAATATTTCTTAATTTATTTTTTCACAGCCTTGCCAATTCTTGGTTTCTTTATTTTGTATCACATCAATGTTCACGTCACGAGTTTTAACCAATTTTTTTTTTCTTCTGATCACACATTTATATACCATCTACATACATACATACGCGTACTAAGTACTGCTATTTAAGCTACTGTTTTTGACACTCCAAATCCAAAATGAGTTAGCAAGTCGAAAAATTTCGTATGCGATTAAACTCACAACAACAAACAACTTTTAACCAAAACAAATTAAAATTACGTGTACCCCATCAGGCAGAGCTGCAGGTATTTTAAATTCAAATACGCGAAATTTCTTTTTGTTGAACTTATTATTGTTGACCCCAACGGCAAACTAAATTTATTATTCCATTGCATATGAGAACACCAGCACTACGTACTCTTCCTTGTCATAACAGCAGCAGGCAGCAGGCAGCAGCTGCGGTTGCAGTTGCAGCAGAACGAACAGTCATCGGCGCGGCGCAGCAACTGTTGCTACTGTTATCGTTGTTGTTTTTGTTGTTGCTATTGGCATGCGGCCGCGATATATGGATTGTTTTTATTATATTATTATTATTATTATCGTTGCACTTGGTGCTTTTATTGCTTTCCTTTTTCGTGTGCACTTTTGTCGAAATGTTCGCGCACTTACTCGCATAAGAAATGTTTGAGCAGCCAGTGAGTGAAAACACTTGCTTGATTGAGAACCTGTATAGAATTGTGTGTATGAAAATATAAAAAAATACAAGACGGCACAAATTAGCAAAAAAGGTGAAAATATAAATACGCTGCTGAAGTGTTGATATACATATACATATTAGGATGATCTTTAAAATTATCAACATAAAAATTTTTTAAGGGGTACCCATTTATTTTGTTCTACGTACAAAATTAAGGCCGTCACGAAAATTACAAATTTTTAGGAGTCCCCTAGCAGGGTTTGAAAAATATAAACTTTCAAAAAAACAAAAATCGAAAATTTCAAAATTAAAAAAAATTTTTAGAGTGCGCTAGCAGTTGGAGTTTTCAAAAAACTCGCAAAATTTCAAAAACATGTTGACTTAAAAAATTGATTTTTTTTTAAATCGCAAAAATTCAGCAAACAAAATAAACACATCCCTGAAAGTTTCAAAAGACAAAACAAAAATTAAGAGGGTTTGAAAAAATTTAATTTTTCTAAACAAGGCTCGAAAAATGCGACTTGACAAAATAAACCCATCCACAAAAATTAAATAATTAAAAAAAATTGGGGTCGCAGAAAAAATTTAAATAATATAATATAAAAAAAAAACGCAAAAGTTAGACATGAAAAGTAAAGACATCCACGAAAATTAAAAAAAAAAAGTAAGAAAGTCTAAGTTCGGGCGGAGCCGAACATTAAATACCCGGCGCAAGTATTAAATATATATTTTTTCACCCTTCCGAAACCTTCCGCTAGATGGTAAGCCGAGATGTATCAATTTTGAG
>NW_016165263.1:0-9637 GCF_001687245.7 Rhagoletis zephyria | reverse complement strand
CCACACTTTTCTTTGAAATCGCTTTATTAGTTCTCGTGCAATAAGCGTTTTTGTGAAGCTCTAAAAATTACAACTACAACATTTGAACATAGCCCCCATACCTTAAGGTAAGACGTATTCTACGTCAAAAAAAATAAATTAGTAGCCGCCACCAGGGTTTCAAACAAATTTTTATTATTTTATATCCTAAAAACTTCAACTTCACAAAATAATCACATCTATGAAAATTACAAAATTTAAGGGTCGCTACCAGGGTAGGAAAAAATTAATTTTTTTTTAAATATCGCAAAAATTTGGAAATTCAAAAAAAAAACAAATTAGAATTGGCCGCTCCAGGGTTTGAAATTGTTTTTCTTTTTAACTAGTTCATGTTTTAAAGACCACCCTAATAGATGCATATACATACTATGTACATATACCATACGAATGTATGCATATGTTTACATTAAGGTAATTTTTACTGATGTATGTATGCGTTTGTAATAAATAAAATTAAAGCAAAGAAGTAAAAAGAAGGAAATAAAAAGTTGAAATAAGTGCACGATATAACCAAACGACGCCAACGGCCGACTGACTGAACATTTGTTTTGGCGATTGTGAGGGAAAAGCGTAAAACGCCAAATCAGCCTAATAAATATGAACGACATATCCAGTAGGAAAGGCGTGAAGCATATAACCTTGACTTTGCGTGCTGTTAGTTAGTTGAGCAGAGGTAAGAAGCACATAATAAACATGACCTCTTCCATGTAGGAATTGTATAACGCAGAACTTGGTACCTTTGAAGGTAGAAAAATCTTCAAAAAATTTACAATAGAAATAATATTTCTATACTAAAAATAAGAGCCAAAAAAATTTAAGTCGTTTTACACATAAAAATTAAAAAAAAATAATTTTTTTTTGAATCAAACATTGAAATTTTGATCCACTGTAACAAACAGCTACACGAGGTGGAGTAAAATCCCATCGGAATCGGAATAGCACGTCCAGAAATAATGTTTAGGCAAAGTTCGGTTGAGGCCTTACAATGGCTGTCCCTCTGAGTTGAGGAAAAAGTGTCGACCAAGCTTTTAATTTTAATTTCTTTTAATTTCGAGAAACACGAAAACTGCGATATTTTAGTAACTAATGACGATAATTTACTCAAAATTGACATTCACAATAACTTTCAGACGAAAAATAGGAATATTATAAATTTTTGGAAAATGGGCCTAGCCACGCCCACTTATGGTTACATGTGTATATCTTGGTAACCGCTGCACCAATTTCTTCCAAACTTGGCACAGTTTTTGGCCTTGATACAACCTACCAAATGGCCGAAAATTTTAAAAATCGGACAATAACCACGTTCACATCCCATATAACGGTAATTTAGAGAAATACAAAATCTTCGATAAATCAGTAAATATTGAAGCTAATTTATGCAAAATTGATGCTTGCAACAATTCTTTACCAAGAAATACGTTTATGGTAAAATTTTGGAAAATGGGCGTGGCACCGCCCACTTATGATCACATATATATATCTCGGTAACCGTTCTACCAATTTGTACAAAACTCGGTATTTTTATTGTGCTTGCCACATAGAAGAAAAATGTTGAAAATTATTGAAATCGGACTTAAACTACGGCCGCTTTTCAGTTAACGGTAAATTTCAGAAATGCTTGAAACTTCAATATTTCGAAATTTAGGACGCTAATTTACTCAAAATGGATACACCCCGGCTTACCATGTAGCGGTAGCTTTCAGAAAGGTGAAAAAGCATAAATGCAATACTTGCGCCGGGTATTTAATGTTCGGCTCCGCCCGAACTTAAACTTTCTTACTTGTTTGAAGTTAACTTTGAACCAAGACACGTTCCGCCATGTCTTACATGGGGTCCGGATTCATCGCGTGAAAACTAGTGATTAAGTATATTTAATTTAGTTGAGATTTGATATACGAAAAAATACAAGATGTACCTCTCTAAAAATCGATCTGAGGCTTCATGACTTGTACGTGTGTAATCCACTTCTCCCTATTAAGCGATAAAGCGGCAGTAAAACTTCATAGAGTGGAGATTTGTTTCCTTTTAAAAATTTATCGTTCCTGTAGAACGTAAAATGGAATAAGTTCAGAATCAGCGTTGCCACATTTTTTATTGTTTACCAAATTCACCGGAAAAAGTTACAAATTTAACAAAAAATTACCAAACTTATTTTATGCGCAGAACTGTTCAAACATGTGTCTGTACTTATTTCTGAAGATACAAAGTTTTTCATACAATCATCGCTTTTCAAATTTTCATGTGAAAGCCACAACACCAAAAACGCTTAGTGGGGATTTTAAACCGACGTGTGGCCGAAGAAATAAATTTGTCGATGGTGCGTTTTAAGAAATTTTCAATTGTTTTTTGGCTCATAATACATCTCTATCCATATAAGGCTCATGACAGTGTCATGGATACGGTTCATTGGGGTACCATTTTGAGCCAGATTGAATACAGTTATGAAATATGTTGCACGATTTTCCTGTAGGGCATGTACCTACCAGGCACAATTGCACACCTTGAAGGCAACCGGCTACGGTCAGCGCTGCTGTCGACATTGCTGCTACAACAACACAGTGGCGTTTGTTGCTTGGTTGCTGCTGCAGCGTATTGCAGCTATATTGCCCCACCAGTGTCAGTAACAAGTGGGCGCACTTAAATAAGTATTATTCATATGTATGTACATACAAACACATGACTACTAAACACTAAAAAAAAAACAAAAATATATGGAAATAATTCTAATAAACAATTGTAGCGTAAGAAAATTAGTAGGCATCTAGTACTCACGCGTACGATCTGTACGTAATGCAAACCACATTTGAAAGTTTCGAGCAAAGGCACGTTTACATGGTCACATGTGTTATAAAATATCATAGATAAGCGTAGAGGGTGTTCCAATACACAGTTGTAGTTTAGTCACAAATGGTTTGCAGGTAAGTGGAAATTTGAGTGCTTAGCAAAACATATATACGTTTGAATCAGCTGAATCCAAGGGACAAGACTTATATTTCTAGTGGATGGTTTTAAAATGCTGGAAAATATACATATTATTAGCTATTATCTTCAAAAACCATTTTAACCGTTATCTACGACGCTTAAAGATGTCTTTTGAATCCTCCAAATTAATTTAGGGAAGAAATATTTACGTTTCGTTTTACTCGGAACAGTTCCCATTTCCTACAGGGTCACAAGTATATTTCACTACCGCTTATTGCACTAAATTACATTTTGCTAACAGTTGTAAACTATAAACAATAACTTGGCGTGTGTTTTAGTGTACTGAACAGGGGCTAAAGCGGCTATGGTGGGCGAATCTGTGTGGTGGATATGATNGCCGCTTATTGCACTAAATTACATTTTGCTAACAGTTGTAAACTATAAACAATAACTTGGCGTATGTTTTAGTGTACTAAACAGGGGCTAAAGCGGCTATGGTGGGCGAATCTGTGTGGTGGATATGATGCATGCAGCGGCTGATGACAGTGAGTTAATTAAGCAACGTGTCGTAATATTAGTTTGCCAACTACAATCTAGTACATATGTACATACATATATATTCGTTATAGTTTTCAATAAGTTTGTGAATTGCAAAACGTATGTACATATGTACATACAATTCGAGATACATACATATGCACATTAGGCTGGGTCGATGTTTTATGGTGGTGTAAATAAAGGTCACTTAATTTTATTGTAATTGTGATATTATTTTGCGTTAGGACTAAGCAAATAATAATTGGCCACAAAAAATTACAACAAAGCTTATCTTTAGCTCGCGCAATTGATTCAAAGGCTCAGAATTTTAGAAAAAGTAACTTTGATTGTCAACATCTAGCGAATACGTTAACTGATTGAAACAAACGATATATCAGATTAATGCCCGGTTGCACCAATCAAACAAGAATAACCGAAATTTTCCACTCGGAAGCTAAGCAGAAGAGGAGCTATATATACTTCTTTTTCCCTTTTGGTGCGAGACCAAAAACCTTCGTCAATTGCCTCACTCCTTTGCGCCCGTTGTTCACCCCGAATGTAGGCAGATGCTTCTCTATTTGTTCCTTCCATTGCATTCTTGGGCGCCGAGTCGAAGATATTTTCACTGGAGCCTCGTCATCCATGATTATAACATCCCCAAGCAAGCGCATCCATTTATATTGCGAGGGTCCTAAATGGAGTAGGCGATCAGCTGCGATATACAACTCAGAGAGTATTCGATGTTTATCGTCGACTATTCTCCATTTTGTAACCTTAAGGTTCCCCTATGTATATACATATTATATTTAATTTTTAAAATATAAAATTTCATACTATTTTTTAGACAAAAAATAAGTACTTTTTATGACCCATTTTTTGTATTTTTTTACCAACCTAGTGATTGCGACCTAACAAAAACCCGATATTTCAAATTAATCGTCACCCTAGTATATATTCATAGTTATGCACATACAGATGTAGATATGCATAAGCATTTACAAATGTTCATAGTTAAGTGAAAATAGCAAAACAGAAATACTTAATACATATTTTGGCGTTAGTGAATCAGGTACGCTAAAAGTCATTTGCATAGAAACACATGAGGAAATGTGCACGATACTGTTTTAGTTAAAAGGAAAATTATGATTCTCAGATTCTCCGCCAAAACATAGGCCAACCCGTAAATACTTAGTGCATCGGCGGATCACTTCGGAAAAATTAGTGTTTTTAATGGAAAATGTTTTTTTCGAGTCTTTTTTTAATAAACAATTAAATATGACAAATAATAAAACGAACCTTGTAGCCAATTCAATTTTAGTATAAGCTAGGACTTATCTTTGCTTTTTGGCAACTTTTTTTTGTTGACAGTGTCACTCATTGTTTATGTACATATGTATGTATATGGAAAAAATGAACGAAACCTAACAAAAAAAGTGCCCGAAAACAACGAAAGTCCTAGCTACTTCAAACTTGTACTTATTATATTAAAATTGAATGCGCCATAAGGTTGTTTTTTTATTTGTTATATTTAATTTTTGAATAAAAAAGTGGCGGAAAAAAGTGATTTCATTAAAAACTATTTTTGCGAGCGCTAACTGAAAAATGAACGTAGGTGCTGCAATTTTGCCACAATTATTTTTGTGTGACCGACAACGAATTTTTTTTTACCGAAAAACCTTCCAGAATCTTCAAAAAAGTACCTTTTACGGAATCGAAATCGGTTTTGCCATTCGATAAGCTATTTCGAAAATACGAAAGACATTTAATTTTTTAGCGATTCCACGTGAAGTGGAGTGTATTCGGCAGTGTTACTGCGCAATTTCTGCAGCGTTTCAATCGATTTTCAGTAGATCATCACCAACAGAGCATCAGAAAGCGGCAATCTTGCAATTATTATTGCGTAGCTTGAACACACCGGTTATGAAAGTACAATTTTTGTTCTCCTATACTGCTTCAATTTGGACCGTTAGTACATAGTACTCATAGATGGAAATTTTTGAAAATAATATTTTTCCATTTAGTCCAATATTTTCCGAAAGGAGGGGGTGAAAGTTTTGGTGTTTTTCGTTGCACTGCATATTTTAATAATTTTTTTCCTTAAATGTTTAAATAAAGAAAGTGCATTTTAGAAAAAAAAATATTTTGTAACCTAAAAAATTAAATTTTTAGTTCAATATAAATTTGAGTTTATTTGAGTGAAGGGCACAATTTTTAATTAATTTTTATTTTTTTTTTTGTTAACGAACGTTTTGTAACTTATCGATGAAATGACGCTTAACGAACTATTTAAAATTTGTTCAAAGACGTCATTGATCTTCTTGAAAAATATTGGACTAAATGAAAAAAATATGTTGGCCAAAAATTTACATCTATGAGTACTAGTAATGCTCCAAGTTGGAGTGGAATAGGAGGAAAACAAATTTTACTTTGATCACTTCACGTAGAATCGCTCATTTAAATCCATATGTATACACTTAGATAAAGATATTTTCTCTGCTGAATTACAAAAAATAAGTATCATTAGGAATGTAGTTCAAATTTTGAAAGCTGACCGCGAAGTCTGTTCTGCCTTTTCTAAGTTGGATATGGAAGCAAAGCGAATGGGTCTGGTGGTAAACGACGACAAGACGAAGCATCTCATATCATCAAATAAACAGTTAGCGCATTCGCGCCTTGAAACCCATGTCTCTGTTGACAGTTGTAATTTCGAGAAAGTGGAGAATTTCGTTTACTTGGGAACTGGCATTAACATCGAAATCTAACGTAGAATCACTCTTGCCAAGAAACGCTACTTTGGACAGAGTATGCAATTCAGGAGTAAGGTAATGGACCTTGACGTACTAAAACCACACTCTAGAAGATTTACGGGAATTTACGCGCTGGCGACAGCAAGTACCACAGACGATGTAACGATGAGCTTTACAACGACATGGACATAGTGCAGCGAATCAAAATACAACGGCTCTGTTGGCTTGGCCATGTCGCTCGAATGGACACCGAGACTCCAGCTTTGAAAGTACTCAGCTCGGAAGCAGTAAAAACTATGTAGGCTGAATCATTAGCGCACACAAGGGGTGGGTTTTGAGGTTCAAACTCCCCTAAAGCTAATAACCTCAAATACAAACTGTATCTTAAAGCTAAGAAACCAGCTCTCAAGGAAATCATAAGAAATATTTATTATAATTTCTGTTGCTTGATAAAAACGCCTTGCTTTTGCTGTAAATTTTCATGAGAAAATAATATACGACCATTTTTTTTCTTGAGAGCTGCAAACTGGTTTAAGAAATTTTGGTAGAAGAAAATTTCTTTTCCATTTCTTGTCCGTCGTTTTATATGAATTTTTCGTTTTTCTTAAGAGTTCAGATAATTTTTTCGGTATTCGAAATATTAAAAAATGTGAAATCGTGAAAAATCGCCATCTCTATCGAAAACCAGAAACCAGAAATCGAAAAAATTAACATAAAAGTGTAAAAATTTCTTGAAATCAATAAATTTATTTTTAGTGACTATTTTTTAAAATTTTTTATTAGGTACTTTTGAAAGTTGAGCTCATCTTGAGNTAAAAAAAAAATTTCCCTGCGCCCGGGCTTGAACCTGGGACCTCAGGCATACCAAGCGAGTGCTTTGCTCTGTCGGCCATTGCGACTGTTGGAGCGCCGCGAGCAAAAAGGCATACTAATGCTTTTCATAGGGGATTAATTGGCAGACTATCTCATCAACTGGTATGATGCTACTAGTATTTCTACTAGTAGATGCTGATGCATAGCCTGACAATTGATATATCGTAGGACATCGCAATGTTAAAAATACCAGTCGCTAACATTGAAAAGGGATAGAACGTGAACTAGTTGGGCTGAAACGCAAACTGGTAGAATTCTAGTTCACAACTAGTAGCTTTNTGATATATCTTCAGAAATATATATAAAACCCCCCCTAAAATATATTCCTGGGTGCGCCCCTGGGCTGAATCATAAAGTACTTATCCGTTTGCCCTCGTGAGACTGTCTAAACAGTTTCGCTTATCAGCGGCTTCCAGTAAAGCTACCCTATTCTTAGAGGCTTATCACCATACTTTTTAAATAGTATAGTATAATCAAAGTTGATTTGATCGTTTCACGTTCGGAAGCAAGACGATTACACGGAGATAGATATACTTAAATATGTACATACCTACATACATACCTTCCAACAGAACAACGAGAATGTATGACGATTGAGCATTAAATTTTTGTAGACAAAGTCCGGCAATTCGCAATTGGATAGATAGTAATCTTCTAACTCTTAACAGAAGCCCAGCAACGCGCAGTTTACAAATCCCAACACTGAAATATGATACAAATTAAACATAAAAGTAGTGGTAAAATTTTGAAAATCAATACATTTTGGCTACGTGATCACTGTCGTTGCGGTGACTGCTACAATGTGGAGACCAAGCAGCGCAGATATAATTTGCTTGACATACCGAAAACAGTAAAACCATTGAGAGCCGAATACATAAAGGATGAGTTGCAATATGAGGTGCACTGTAAGTGAACGAAAGTGAAAAAGATTTTTTATTTTTTATTAGTTATTTCTAAGTCCTACCACAATTTCAGGGAGTGATGGCCACACATCCGTTTACGACATTGACTTCCTTTACGACGCACAGGTGGAACACGTGGTGATACGTGCGCAAGAGTCCACTGTACGTACGCCTTGGAATCAGTCACTTATCAAAGCACACGAAACGCACTTGCGCACCACACTCGCCGAATTGGTCAGCTCAGAGGTGATAGTACGAAAGATCGTACAGAGTCTTATACGTTATGGCATTGCTTTCATTGATGACGTACCACCGAATACAACAATGACCGAAATGGCTGTGCGACGCCTCTTNTATACCGAAAACAGTAAAACCATTGAGAGCCGAATACATAAAGGATGAGTTGCAATATGAGGTGCACTGTAAGTGAACGAAAGTGAAAAAGATTTATTTTTTTTTATTAGTTATTTCTAAGTCCTACCACAATTTCAGGGAGCGATGGCCACACATCCGTTTACGACATTGACTTCCTTTACGACGCGCAGGTGGAACACATGGTGATACGTGTGCAAGAGTCCACTGTCCGTACGCCTTGGAATCAGTCACTTATCAAAGCACACGAAACGCACTTGCGCACCACACTCGCCGAATTGGTCAGCTCAGAGGTGATAGTACGAAAAATCGTGCAAAGTCTTATACGTTATGGCATTGCTTTCATTGACGACGTACCACCGAATACAACAATGACCGAAATGGCTGTGCGACGCCTCTTTCCGCCGATGAAAACATTTTTCGGCGAAATGTATACCTTCTCGGATGTGCAGGATCATGCGGATACCGCATACACGAAACAATATCTCGGCTTGCATACGGATAATACGTATTTCTGTGATGCTGCGGGTCTTCAGTCACTGCACTGCATACGCCACGTCAATGGCGTGGGTGGTGAAAATTTCTTCGCTGATGGTTTGTATGCAGCGCTGGAATTGAAACATTGTAATCCACGCGCGTTTGAGATACTCACTCGCGTCTCGGTGCCCGCCGAATACATTGAGGAGGGTCAATATCATAAGCATTCNCGGGTGGTGAAAATTTCTTCGCTGATGGTTTGTATGCAGCGCTGGAATTGAAACATTGTAATCCACGCGCATTTGAGATACTCACTCGTGTCTCGGTGCCCGCCGAATACATTGAGGAGGGTCAATATCATAAGCATTCGGCGCCTATTATACGCGTCGACCCGGTGAGTGGTGAAATAGTGCAGCTGCGGTTGAATGTGTACGATCGTGCGGTCTTCGATAGCATACCGCAGGCGCAAATGCAGGATTTCTATGAGAGTTTTCGTGTTTATTTGGAAATTGTGCAACGCATTGAGAATCAATGGAGTTTCAAGCTCAACCCTGGCACTGTGGTGATTTTCGACAATTGGCGTGTGTACCATGGACGTCACGCCTATACGGGCTCACGCACCATGACTGGGTGTTATGTGCAGCGGACGGACTTTTTGAGTAAGGCGCGAATTTTGGGCATCATAGATTGAGATGAGTGCTAACATACATTTTATACACACACACACACAGTTACATAGACGGAATTCAAAATTTTATTTGTGAA
>NW_016165262.1:27726-28260 GCF_001687245.7 Rhagoletis zephyria | reverse complement strand
TATTTGCACTAGAAACAGAACCAATTTCCTCTAATAATTTCTACAAACATAAATTATACATGTAGGATGACACTCCTGTTTACATAAAAAATTATAGATTGCCTCAAACGCAAAAAGGAGAAATAAGCAAACAAGTAAATAAGTTAATCGAAGATGACATAATAGAACCCTCCATATCGGAATATAATAGCCCAATCTTATTAGTCCCTAAAAAATTACTCCCAGGTAAAACAGAAAAAAGATGGAGATTAGTGGTAGACTACAGACAGGTAAATAAAAAGCTAGCAGCAGACAAATTCCCACTTCCAAGAATTGACGATATTTTAGATCAACTTGGAAGAGCAAAANACACCCCGACTCCAGGGATATAACCTCATTTACAGCCGATAATGGCACATATAGATTCAAAAGACTACCCTACGGATTAAAAGTAGCACCGAATTCATTCCAAAGTATGATGACCCTAGCATTGCAGGCCTCAAGCCATCTCAAGCATTTCTCTACATGGATGATTTAGTTGTATTAGGTTGTTCT
>NW_016165262.1:5857-21878 GCF_001687245.7 Rhagoletis zephyria | reverse complement strand
GGGGTTGGTTTGGGATTGCAAGGCGTTGTTGGAGTGATTACCACGGTGACATCCCACGAGGAACGTGTTGTACTCTTTCACCGCCAGCATCTGGCCGACCGGCCGATTGCTTTGTACGTAGTGACTAGGGTTTCTTGGTCGGTTCCCCAAGTGCTGCCGTCTAGTGACTCGAGGGTTTTGTTCCTTACTCGCATCTTTTCGCAGGTGGCTGAGGCGTGCGCTGAAAAGGAGAATAGGCTGTCGAATGTGGCTTCCAGGATTTTGGGGTGGTTGACCGTCGGTATTATGTTGCCATCGACGTGGACGTCCAGTTCTAGCCGAACCACTTGGCCCAGGTGGTGAACAGTGAGGCGGCGGATTTTATTTATTTGTCTTGGAATACAGATTATTCTTACAGACTACTCAGCTAACACTAATTAAGTGCTACTAAAATGTAAAAATTAAGATAAATTTTAAATACATTCAAAAGAGCTAATATTAAATAAATCGCAGAGAAGAATGTTCGGAGATGTGTGACTAAGGCAGGGCCTGATTGTGTGAAATCAATGTCTAAAGCATTGAAGACTAGGTTGAGTTCAGCACAGGTTCTAGAGATCGGAGCATTGGCACCATAACTGCTTTTAGAAAAACCTATTTTAAAGAAATCCCGATGGCGGGGGATTCAAGAGGGAAGATTAAAAGGAATCTTTTCTAGAAGATAAGGGCAGTCAATTGAACCAGTTATGATGTTAACGACAAACGTGCACGCTAAAATGGACCTTCTGTTATCCAGTGTCGTAAGGTTGATTAGTTGGCAGCGAGAATAGTAAGAAGGTAGTGGCAAAGAAAAATTTAATGAACGGAGAGCAAATTTTATAAAAACTTTTTGAACACGTTCTAATCGGTGTGATAAAATTTTAGCGTAAGGCCTCCAAATAAACGTTGAATACTCCAGTCTTGACCTGACTAGTGCACAAGAAAGAGTTTTAAGAGTGTAAGGGTTCGTAAACGCCTGACAGTTTCGCGCATGGGGGAGATAGTCGCTGATTTTCCCGTTAAGGCAGTCGATATTAGGGCCTATCGCATTAATCGTGCATTCATCGGCGTAGCTCACCAAGTTAACTCCAGCCGGCGGCGGAAGGAGTTTCGCCATGTAGAAATTGAACAGTGTCGGGAGAGTACGCCGACTTAAGGGCCCCTTGTTTAATCCTACGCGGCTTGGACTTCGCGTTTCGGAATTCGACCGATCGGAGTCCACACCAGGGATGGTGCGAATATTTGCATTCGCGTTCGTTATGCGAATGATTCGCATCATTTTACACATTCGCATTCGCATCAAATGATATGAATGTTTTGCGAATGCGAATGTGTACATGGGCAGAAAGTCCACTCTAATATGGTTGAAATGGCTCAAAGTCTGTCTAACCAGGGTGCGGACAAAAAACCGGCTTTTAGCTTCAGGCACTAAACGGTTAAGTAGTATATCAAGCAACATTGATAAGCCTTCAACAAGTACTGCTAAAAGCCTTATAAGCAACCTAGAAATTTTAGATTCCTCCAGCGTGAGCGAAGGCTCGGATGTAGAATGTGGAAACATTAAAAAATGTGAAAATAAAGCTCAATTGAAGGCCTATCTTAAAGAAAGGCGAGCTCCTCTCGGTGAAAATCCCCTCGATTGGTGGAAAACTAAACTAAAATACGACAAATAGATGTTCACTATAGTTTAATTTAACTGAATTTGTAATAAAAAATCGCGAACTTTATTGATTTAATTAAATAATAATGCGAGAAGAATGTACGAAAAACCGGCGTCGCCGGTGAAGGTACTTGGTGTTGCCAATGTCATGAGTTTCATTTTCCCCGAACCAGTTCACTTTGGTTTCCATGTATTTCTTATGGGCGGATGACAAATTTTCGGGTGAATTTTTTTTCGGGCGAAACTCAGGATAAGGCAGATTTCTTAAAGAGGTTTTAATTAGTGTTGTCAATAACAATAAATGAGAGACTTTAATTTTAGTAATTATTTGAATAATTCGTATATAAACAAAATCTTACTAATAGAAAACTCATTTACGCCCGAAGGCCATTTACGCAGAAAGAAGTTCTGCCCCTCTTCTTCGACAACACATACGAGAATTCTGCGTAGTAAGGGTTATGATCCCTAAGCGCGCCTACGGAGAAATGAGTTCTGCCACTCTTCTCCGGCAACACAGAGGCCCTTATTTATTTATTTATTTATTTACTGAAGTCAATGAACAAAATATTCTTACAGACTACACATGTTGGAGAGTATTACTAGTATAATTACATTATTCAAGACAATTATTCACATGAAACAGACATTTTGGCAGTTCGCCACACTCATAATAAATTAAAAAACGCTTACATATAAGTTGAGATCATAAACTACACTAATGACTGATAAAATAATCACTTAACTGGGCTTTAAGAGCAAATTTAGAAACTGATGTCTAGGTCTAAAGAATTTTCGGAGACGTTAAACTCAGTTAGAGTTTTATTAATAGGAGCATTGGCACTATATGCCGTTTTGCTGAGGCCAACTCTAAATACCTCAAAGCGACGGAGGTTTCTACTCGGAACATTGAAGTGCAACCTCTCAAGAAGGGCTGATTAGACGGCACCGAGACTCATATGACGGAATCGGGAGTGTGAAATTTAGCGATGTTAGAGCGAAACGGAGGAACATTTTTTGAACTCTCTCCAACCTGTTTATATGAATAGCATGAAATGGTCTCCAAATAAATTCCGCGTATTCTAATTTAGACCGCACAAAAGCAGAAAACAGCATCTTAAGTGTGTATGGATCTGAGAAATTAGAAGAGTTCCTTCGTACAAATGCAAGCATAGCAAGCGAGTTTTTTTATCGTATAATTAAAGTAAAGTAAACTTAGTGTCATAGTACACCCCCAGATCCTTGACTTCATTAACCGACTCAAGCGTAGAGTTTGCAATGCTATACGACGTGTGCAAGGGATTGTGCAGTTTAGTGAACGTCGCTTTGTGACATTTATTAATGTTTAGATACAGTCGATTCCTAACGCACCAATTGTTAAGCTTATTAAGCTCCAATTGAAGAGCTGTAGCATCATTTGTGCAACCAATCTCAGAGTAAAGTTTCAAGTCATCCGCATAAAGCAGAAACTTAGAGGATCAAAAACATGAAGAGATATCATTAATGAAGAGGTTAAAGAATAGAGGTCCTAATATGCTACCCTGAGGTACACCTGAGATAGCAACAAAAGGGTCCGAAGCAACACCATCTACAACAACGCACTTATCCTGTTATGTAAGTACGATTTAGCCCACTTTAAAAAATTTTAATGAAAGCCAAAGAACTCCAGCTTAGTTAAAAGAATTTTGTGGGAAATTTTGTCAAAGGCTTTGGAGAAATCCGTATAAATCGTATCCACCTGCACGCCTCGACGAAAGGCTGAATAACAGTCTTCAGTGAAGACAGAAAGATTAGTTAGCGTAGATCTTGCTGCAACAGAACCATGTTGGTTAGAACTGATCATATGTTTGACGTGGAAGTAGATTTTGTCATCAACGATAGCTTCAAAAAGTTTGGCAACGGTTGATAGTTTAGAGATCAGTCTGTAGTTAGAAATGTTATTCATACGACCGCTCTTAAATATTGGGGTGATAGAAGTTCGCTTCCAATCATCGATAAAAATTCCAGATGACAAAGATTTGTTGAATAATAATTTCAGCGGTTCCACCAGCGAATCACAACTCTTAAATAGAATTGCCGAGAGACCATCAGCATCAGTGTGCGAAGAATTTTGTATGTATCTTATCCCTTTAATTATGTCCTCATCGGAAAGAACGAGAGCGCCAAAGTCAAAGGGAGAAGACATGGCAGAGGAAATGTTCCGCTGAATACAATTTAAATCATCGTCGGACACTTCTTCGTCCGAAGCGAAATTAGACGAAAAAAAATCCGCAAACAAGTCGGCCGCATGTTTCACTGACGTAGCTGTGAGTTCCTTATAAAAAACTGTTTTGGGTATGCTTGAGGATTTTCTCTTGGAATTAATGTAGCGCCAAAAAATTTTCGGATTATCCCTTACCTCCAGTTCATAGTTCCGAATATACCTTTTGTACAACACTTTGTTTAGCTCATTGAACTCATTTTTATAGGACACAAATAAGTCATAAAAGCGCTGCTCCTTAGTAGACTTATATTTTTTAANCATAAAAGCGCTACTCCTTAGTGGACTTAAATTTTTTTAAAAACTTATTTCGCAAATTCCTTAGCCGTCTTAGCTCATTAGAAGACCATAGCACCTTAAAATTTTTTATATTGAAAGTTGGAACATATTCAGTGCACAGCTTAGCAATATTAGACTTGAAGATGTCAAAACAACCTGCTACTTCGTTATCGCCAAACAGAACTTGCCAATCAAACTCACTAATAGCTGAGTCTAGTCTAGAGTTTAAAACCTAAACTAAGCAGACTATCAATAAGATAGGACTCGCATGAGTTACAGATATTCGATGGTGTTAGAGATAAGTCATTGCCCAAGTGTAACCAACTAAGATTAGGTAAATTGAAGTCCCCAAAAACGCATAACTGATTATCATCCACGGTACGGCCTATGGTAGGTACATTATCAACGTGCGCTCTATAGATGTTTTCCCTACTTTGTGGCGGAATATAAGAAGCGCAAATATAAAGTAAGCCCTGCGATCCACGAACACACACACATAACTGATCCAGCAACGTATCACTAACATGTAAGGAAATAGGCACCGCACCAAGGCTGGCACAAACTGCAATCAGCACACCTCCACCTCTGCTACAACCCGTCTTGATAGCATCTCTATCCTTACGGAAGACATCAAACAGATTTGGATCAAAGAATTCTGCGTCCAAGAAATTCGAGTTCAGCCATGTTTCAGTTATGACAAAAACATCAAAATCCATGTGAGCTAAGCATGCGTACAACATTTGACTTACTTCTAAGCCCAGAGGTGTTATGATAGTAGATTCTAATACGCTTAAGTGCATGGGAAGGAGTCATAAGAGCTACTCCTGCTGTGTTGGTTTTTCCACTTTGCGAAAAAAACGGAAAGGCCGAACAGATACATTAACAGGCCCAAACTCTGGCTTCATCAGATTATCATAATGTTGATCACCGACCCCAAGCTTCAAATTAATATGCGTGAGCGAATTCGTATCCGACCCATTTTTTTTACCAATTTAAAACATGAAATCTGTTGCTTTTCAATACCGGCATATTTCGCCACATAATCAATGATATTGCCAGGTAAGACTGTTGGCAGGAATGATGACAATTGTAGCCACTTAACATTAACACGGGCAGCTACACCAAGTTCATTACAGACATTAGAACCCATCACACGAGTACGCTTTTTGCTTTTCTTATTCCTTCTGTTCTCAGCTGTTAACCAAGCAGAGTTATAAGTCGCATCGGTAGGCACATCTGCATTTGTATTGATAACACTAACAGCGTCGTTTTCAGCATAATTACGTGCATGATGATTCGCCAGCGTCGAGTTAGCCGCACCAACATCATTAGTATGAACATGAGCAGCTGCATTAACTTCCCCAGTATCAGCAGAGTGCGCAGAAAGCGGAGAAAAAAACACATTAGCATAAACATCGAGCGGAGACAAAACATTCTTATCGCTAGCAGGTATAGCGTTAACAGCATCAGCATTAGTGATATTGGTACTGTGAGAGGCATCAGCAGTTGATTTGTTTGCTCTTTGTGCCGTTCCAGGTGGAACAGTGGTAGACGGGTCGTCAACCCTCGCAGATTCAGACCAAGTTAATTCGGGTGAAGGCAGACCGACCACAATTGAAGAACGGCAATTGTTATTGCTAAGATTGTCCACAGTATTAACCGCAATTTTGAGTGTATTAACCTCAGCAACTAATATTTCTAGGCATTTTGCATTGTTGTTGTCTATGATTTTTCTTGATTGCATGTTGGATTTAATTTCATTTGCCAACATATCAATTTTATCAGAAAAGTTTTTGAAATTTGCATTAATGGCACTCGTTAAGAAGTCAATGCTAAGTTTCTGTGAGGCCATGATCGAGTCATATGTCTTACAAAGTTTTTCAGGCATATTAACACACTCAATACAAAAATAACCAATATGGCGGTTCCGTTGAAACAAATTAATGTCGTATTCGGACACAATGGTTTCGCAACAGGTGCGATGAAATCGCTTTTTACAAAAGCCCCTGCACGGCACTATTAGATTGTCACTTCTTGAAAATGCTTTGCCGCATTTACCACAGGAATTGTCCATATTGAAGCAATAAAAGAAAACAAACAGGAGCGAACCGAAAACACGTCTGCACGACACGACAGCTAATTTATTCGTTATTATGAGTTGCATTCGATTTTCGATCTTCGCTGGTTATCGAAGATAGAAAGTGAAATTCATATTATGAGCTATGCAACCGTGTCGAAATTTTCGTTGAGTATCGAATTTTCGGTCGAACAGAATTTTGCTTTCGATAGTATAGTGAAGTTAGAAAATTGTGAAAAATGTTTGATTTCGCATTTGTTTTCCTACTTTTTGGCGGATAGACACTAATGTTAAACAATTTTTATTAATTTATTGCAGCAGGCTTAACTCATACCTGAGCAGAATTAATGAGGATGTGCCCAACCAATACCCGGCATGTGGAGAGTCGCCACATGACTCTCGGCACCTCTTCACATGCCCTGAGAACCCCACCCATCTGACGCCCCTGTCCTTATGGACAGTCGAAGTCGCACACTTCCTGGGCCTCCCCTTAGCTGAAACGGACGAACACGTTGACGGATGAACCGACCCGAGCGGGGCTTGGTAACCGCTACAACAACAACAACCCAACCCTCTGTTTAATTTTACGTGGCTTGCAGGTTTTGTCTCTGAAAATTACTGACGAGTGTCGACCACTCAGGTAGATCGCCGTCCACCGTTTGAGGCCCTGTGGGAGTGAGGCGGCCTCTATATCTTCTAGTAGCGTTTAATGACTGACAATGTCGAATGCCTTGGACAGGTCCACATCTGTGGCTCCCAACCAGAAACTGCTTGCAGAGCATCGTGTTGTGCTCCCTAATTGGGAGCATTTTCGCCTCAGCCATGCTGATGCTTCGCTGGGGTCAGGTGGTTGGCGAAATACGGGAGCAGCAGGGCCTCAAACGTCTTCGCTACCTGGGAAAGGAGTGTTATCGGACGGGACGAAACTCCTTTGTTGGCGATGTGGCCCGATGGCCACCTGAACTTCACCACAAGTGAAAGCAAGGGGGGCACAGGTTGTTGGCAGTTTGTGCAGCCTTCTGGTCACTCGACGCTTGGCTTTGTCCACCAGAGGATACAGTATGAACCGCCGGCTAAAATAGCTCGCGCATCGCTCCGGGTCCGACGAAGCATGGTCGCCGAAAGAAATTTCGACTCTGTCGTCGTGCTTCGTCGGATTGGACAGTGACCTCACGGTTGACCATAGCTTACTCACACCAGAGGTGAAGTTACAGGTCTTCAGATATTCTTCCCACTTCTTCCGCTTATGTACGTTCACTAGTTGCCGAATCTCCGCGTTGAGATCCCTGATACGGGGATCTCCGGGATCGGCCTGACGAAGGCTGTCACGCTCATCGGCTAGGAAATTTGGACGTGGGTCCGTAATGCATCCTGCCGGTACGAAGCGAGCTGCAGCAGCGGTGACAGCCTTGCGGAACTTACGTTCACCAAGGTGGACGTCGGTTGGTGTGGGGAGAGCAGCGAAGGTGTTTTCAGTAAATTACGCGAAGCCTATCCAAACAGCTTTGGAGAAGTTGACATAGGTTCGATGCTCTGCGGAAGCAAAGTCGGTTGGTTTATCGATCGAGGTGACTATGCGCAGATGGTCTGATGCCAAGGTCAGCATAGGTCGCCATGATATGCTGTTTATCAGACCAGCGCTGACTATTGTTGTCTGGCGAGCTGCAGAAGCTGCCCATAATCCTGGTGGGTGCGTCGTCCTTCATTTTGCAGAATGTCGAATCGTCTATCTGCTCAGCCAGATCGGTTCCCCTACGATCGTTTGACAGGCTTGAGTGCCAAAGATCGTGGTGCGCATTAAAGTCACCTCCTACCATTCGGTTTTCACCTCTGAGGAGCGCACCTGTCAGGGTGATATCCTGCCGGGCAGCAGGTGAGCGGGGGTATATAAACGTTGAATATTTCGAGCTCAACATCGCCTGACCGGATAGCAATGCCCTGAAATTCTAGGGTGGTTCCCTGCGGTCGATGTCTGCTTCGATAAGACGATACTGCACGGTGTGGTGCGTGATGAACTCTAAGTCACCACCATTATCTCGCTCGCGATCTCGACGGTGCACGTTGTACCCGGCACAATTCAACAATGTTGAATTGCTGTGCAACTTCGTCTCTTGGACCGCAGCTATCAATATACCATGCCGACACATGAAGACGGTTATCTCCTCAATCTTGCTCTGTAGCCCGTTGCAGTTAAANTCCTGCGATGGTGGTGGGTGGCGTCGCTGTTGAGGTTTGCGATCGTGCTGCGCAACACGGGCCCTCGAAGTTCCTCGTCCAGTCACGAGTGGTGCGCAGACCTGAACATGCCCTAAAGTGGCACCAGCCAAGGCAGGTGTTGCACTTGACTGAGGAACCAGGAGTTGTTGGCGGCGGCGTGAGGGTGGTGGTGCGGTTGTGTGTGTTCTGTGGTCTGTGGCAGTTGTGGTGTGGTCTATTGTGTTATGTTGTTGTGCTGTGGTGTTTGTGTGGGACTGCTCAGGTGGACTGGGGTTAACCGTGGAGGCTGCTCTGCCACAAGAGACGTGGTCCACTGCCGATGTGTCCGTAGTCCTGAGCAGACTCTGAGGTTACTCCACCCCTAGCAAGCATTGCGCTTGACTGAGGTGGAGTTGTGGTGTAGTAGTCTCTGGCATAGACAGCAGGTGTAGGTTTCTGGCCCTGGGTTTGACTCGATGCCAGCCCTGAGTAGAAGAAAACGTAGCGAATGTAGCCCTATGGATGAACAACTTCTGAGATACTTCGGCGACCTAAACGGGGTTAGATCGTCGAAACAACAGCCCCTGGTCGGGTAAAACCCCCCGAGTCATTCCGGTACGTAGAACCGGCTGTCGTGGGAATGGTATCCCTGCGGTCGATGTCTGCTTCTTTAAATCGATACTGCACGGTGTGGTGCGTGATGAACGCCAAACCTCCACCATTGTCTCGCTCGCAATCTCGACGGTGCACGTTGTATGCGGCGCAATTCAACAAGCTATTAATATTCCATGTCTTCCCATAAAGACAGTTATCTCCTCGATCTTGCTCTGGAGTCCGTTACAGTTAAACTGTAGCACCTTTGTGTGCCTTGAGAAGTCCTGAGCATGCCCTAAAGTGGCACCATCTAAGGCAGGAGTTGCACTTGACTGATGTCACGTTACGGTATACTCTGGACTGACAAACCGAGCAGATTGGTGGAGAGACTAGGAGTTGCCGGCGGCGGTGTGTGGGTGCTATTGTGTTCTTTTGTGTGTCTATTATTGTGTTGTGTTGGGGTGGGGGTGTGTTGGATGTGTGCTGCACGGGCGGGTGGTGGTTTGCCGTGGAGGCGGTCCGGTTCGCACAGCATGGGGCCAGGAACGACGTGGTCCATTGCCGGTGCGTACGTTGGGCCGAGCAGTTACGGAGGTGACTCCACCCGTCACAGGCATTGCACCTGAACGAGGTGCAGTTTGTATGCAGTCATCTCTGGCATACGAAGGAGGTGTAAATTTCTGGTCATGGGTTGGACTCTATGCCAGCCTTGAGCAGAAGGGTACGGAGCAGGTGTAGCCCTAGAATCGAACAACGGTAGATGGATTTCGCCGACGTAAACGGGGTTAGATCGCCGAAACAACAGCCCTTGGTCGGGTAAAACCCGAGTCGTTCCGGTACGTAGAACCGGCTGTCGTGGGAATGGTATCCGACCCCTATTGTTATTGGCACCACTAACTAAAACCTCTTGCCTTATTCTGAGTTTCGCCCGAAAAAATTTCACCTGAAAATTTGTATTCCGCCCATAATAAATATATGGAAACCAAACGTGAAAAGTGAACCGGTTCGGGGAAAATGAAACTCAAGCTAAGGCCTATTCTCTAAAAGTAATATATTGGCAACATCGAGCACCTCCATGTTTTTATTACACCTAGCAGCAACTAGCAGAATAATTGCGACGCCAAGTTTTTGCATTAATATTTAATTAAATCAATAAGTTTCGCGATTTTTTGTTACAAATTCAGTTAAAGTAAACTATAGTGAACATCTAGAAATCAATGTGTTCATTTAATGCATTTATTTGTACAATGATTTTGGGGTGTTATGCCAGCGAAGCGTATGACTCCTAATGCCAATATTACTCGTACCTATGCCAATGTTACAAACATCAAAGTTCTAATTCTGTGCATGAGTTGGCAACTATTAGCACGGATGCTGCTCATACGCTGCCCGCTACACCTGTTATTGACAAGAACGCCGATGTTGGGGTTGCTGCTGCTGTTAATAACAATCAGTGTTGGTGTTAAGGCACCTATACCAAGAAATGGTGTACTGGGTGGTGGTGAATACTGTTTGGGGCGCTAATTCAAATATTGAGTTGGGTTGTTGTAGTTCGACTTAAGTGGTTGAATATATCTTCCTTCTCAAAATCAGTCACGGAGAATAATATTATTGACTATGTCGCAAAGCGCTCAACTGTCAATAAAAATAGTATGCCTTGCTACAAGCTGGTAAAAAAAGGTACACCTGATGCTGACTTGAAAAGGATACATTTCCTGAGTACTCATTTGAATCTATATTAAACTCAGACCTCTGGCCTGTCAATGTGGCCGTTCGTCCGTTTCGTTTTTTCAAAAAACATTGCCCGATCATCAAACAGCTTAGCGGAGCCGGCTTCTAATGACCGCGAATCTATTAAAATATACTTTCACAATACCTCAGATTTAAGAACCAAGTCAGAGGATANAATCAATGTGTTCATTTAATGCATTTATTTGTACAATGATTTTGGGGTGTTATGCCAGCGAAGCGTATGACTCCTAATGCCAATATTACTCGTACCTATGCCAATGTTACAAACATCAAAGTTCTAATTCTGTGCATGAGTTGGCAACTATTAGCACGGATGCTGCTCATACGCTGCCCGCTACACCTGTTATTGACAAGAACGCCGATGTTGGGGTTGCTGCTGCTGTTAATAACAATCAGTGTTGGTGTTAAGGCACCTATACCAAGAAATGGTGTACTGGGTGGTGGTGAATACTGTTTGGGGCGCTAATTCAAATATTGAGTTGGGTTGTTGTAGTTCGACTTAAGTGGTTGAATATATCTTCCTTCTCAAAATCAGTCACGGAGAATAATATTATTGACTATGTCGCAAAGCGCTCAACTGTCAATAAAAATAGTATGCCTTGCTACAAGCTGGTAAAAAAAGGTACACCTGATGCTGACTTGAAAAGGATACATTTCCTGAGTACTCATTTGAATCTATATTAAACTCAGACCTCTGGCCTGTCNGCTCAACTGTCAATAAAAATAGTATGCCTTGCTACAAGCTGGTAAAAAAAGGTACACCTGATGCTGACTTGAAAAGGATACATTTCCTGAGTACTCATTTGAATCTATATTAAACTCAGACCTCTGGCCTGTCAATGTGGCCGTTCGTCCGTTTCGTTTTTTCAAAAAACATTGCCCGATCATCAAACAGCTTAGCGGAGCCGGCTTCTAATGACCGCGAATCTATTAAAATATACTTTCACAATACCTCAGATTTAAGAACCAAGTCAGAGGATATGCGCCTGCTGAGCTCGCAATTGGAGTATGACGAATTTGTCATTACCGAGACATGGCTTAATGAAAAATTTTTCGATGCTGAGTTTTTTGATCTGAACCGCTATGACGTTTTCCGTAAGGATCGAGATGCCGTAAAAACTGGTTGCTGTAGAGGTGGGGGCATGCTAGTTGGCTCCCGTTGTGAACTTCAAGCGTCTTCAATAGCATTAAAATTCACCGATTCCATGCTTGATCAGCTTTGTGTGCGACTGAAAGGTGCCTCGGGATTGCTATACCTCTGCGGATCTTATATTCCGCCAGCCAGTGAGGATCGCATTTATTGTACTCATGTCGATAACATTATTGCTCTACAATCGGAAATTAGTGCTCACCAGTTATGTGTTTTAGGGGACTTTAACCTTAGCAATATTTCGTGGACCTATTTTCCATCAAATATTAGCAGTAATACCGAGTCCTACTTAGTTGATAATTTATTAAGTATCGATTTAACACAAGTCAATGGGTTCTCTAATAGTCTAAATCGGATCTTAGACTTAATTTTTGGTAGCAATAACATTGGCGCGTATTCATAGTCCAGCAACTAAGTCGAAACTAACAAAGTTGCAACTTAAATTTAAGTACCAACTTAAAATTTACCTCTATTCAGTCGCATTTCAGACTTCTACTAAGTAGTTTCGACTTAGTTTACGATATAGCAAAACGATTGTGAAAATGTATTGATTTTTCTTTACGATATTTTGGAAAAATTATATTTTTATTAAATAATATCAGTTTGATCATCCCTTTATGTAATTTTTATTTTCATTGCATGATTATGCAAAAGAATAAGGTATCATTTTCTTGTTAATTGTGTGAAATAGCCAGAACTACCGCAGTGATGTGAAGTCGATGTTTATCGAAAGCATGCTGTGAAACGTACAAATAGTAGATATCCAAATGTTATGCACAAATTTACTTTAAAAGAACTAGCGTGAAACTGACTTATTATTTGAAAATTTATCTAAATTATTCCATTTATAAAATTGTGATGTAGCTTTATTCGAATTGTAATACGCATTTAATTTCATCTTCCGATTAAAATGGATCGATCTTTGTAAATTTTAATTGGAGTTTATTCAATATTATCAAAATCACCCTCTACCAACTTAATTTTCACATATTTCGTCTGTTTTCCCTTAATTTGATAAAATACTTCTTCGTAGTTACGACTTAGTTGCAGCTGCAGCCGAAACTAAATTTTAAGTTGGTACTTAGCCAGAAAAGTCGAAACTAAGGCGACTATGAATAGCTTTAGTTGTGAATAGTTTCGACTTAGTTGAGTACTAAATATGACTATGAATATGTGCCATTAAGTTTACATTATATTTGCCCTGTACCGCAATTTCCCCGCCTAATATGCATCGTTTTCCTTTAATATTGGAGATTGAGTTTTTTGAATACTTTTGCATTCCTAGAGATATGCAAAGGGTTTCCTTTAACTATGGCTCTTGTGACTTTGACTTTCTTGACCATGCCTTCTCCTCTATTGATTGGAATGATGCTTTTGGGCCAGGCGATGTTGCTTTTTGTTTTAATGAATTCAAGAATATTATTTTTAATCTAAGTAAAATGTATATACCTGTTCATGCCAAAAAGTCTTACAAGCTACCTTGGCACACGAGGGAGTTGAAGCGTCTTAAGAATCTTAGAACTAAGTTCTTTAAAAAGTTTAAGCTAAGGACAGCACACACTTTGTTTCCTACACTAGTTACCGAGATCAGTTTAATACTCCCAATAAGTCCTGCTATAGGGGTTACATTGCCAATTTTGAAAAAAGCATTAAAATCAATCCAAAATGTTTCTGGAACTACATCAAGTCTATGAAGGGTGTATCTAATGTTCCAACCTCGGTTTTTTTATAAGAATGCTACGGCAGCCTCGTTATATGAGGCAGCTGACCTTTTTGCATATTTCTTTGCCTCAAATTTTGCATCAGATGATTGGGTTGGTGAGCTAATTGCGGATAGTGACACTAACAATATGGAGTGTGCTTCCTTCGATGTAGGCTCTCTGATTCTCACAGACGAAGATATTATTGATGGTATTATGAATCTTAACATTCTTGTCATACAGACGAAGATGGCATGTCTGCTATTTTGTTAAAGAATTCCGTTTCCTTAGTAGAATCCTTGAAATTTATCTTCAATAAATCGCTATCGTCAGGCATTTTTATTGAGGAATGGAAGCATACCTCCATCACGCCGATATTTAAAAGTGGTCAGCAACTACCGCCCGATCTCTAGACTAACTAGTTTCTAAGCTCTTATAAAAAAAATAGGCTGTTTTATACTTTACCGCGTGTAATTTGCTCCAATCAGCATGGTTTTGTTGCAGGTAGATCCACTGTAACTAATCTCGCCGTTTTTACTGACGACTGTATTAAGAGTTTCCTAGCAGGTTATCAAATGGCTACAATGTACACGGACTTTATCAAGGCATTTGATAAAATTTCGCATACGATTTTAATTAGTAAACTTTCGCAGCTTGGTTTTCACTCGTCCATGCCTCCATGGATAAATACCTATCTATCACACAGAACTAGTTCTGTTGTTCTTGATCGCGCCCCTTTGACGACCTTTTTGCTCACCTCTGGAGTTCCGCCAGGTAGTATATTGGGCCCGTTGT
Source organism: Rhagoletis zephyria (assembly GCF_001687245.7). Classification (NCBI taxonomy): domain Eukaryota; kingdom Metazoa; phylum Arthropoda; class Insecta; order Diptera; family Tephritidae; genus Rhagoletis; species Rhagoletis zephyria. Next base: position 7,403 of record NW_016165262.1, on the reverse strand, counting down.
TCTTCTTAATATTTATTAATGACATCGGGTCGTGCTTTACTACATCTAAGTATCTCTTATACGCAGATGATTTAAAAGTCTACTCAGTTATTAGATCTAATAATGACGCGCTTCTACTTCAAGTTGATCTTGACAGATTATTTTTGTTGTGTGTTAAGAATCGCGTATTTCTTAACATTAAAAAATGTAACCAAATCACGTTTTCAAAACAATCTACACCGCTACCCATATCATACCGTATTTCTGATACTAGATTGGAGTCTCTCAACGTAGTTAAGGACCTAGCAGTATTTTTCGAATCGAAATTTACTTTCATTACGTATGTAAATTATACCGTAGCTAATTCATTTTCGATGCTTGCTTTTGTAAGACGCAAAAGTACTGTGTTTGTGAATCCCTATACTCACAAAGTCTTATACTCTGCATTTGTTCGGTCAAGATTAGAGTACGCTGCCTTTATTTGGAGACCTTATTACCAATCCACATAAACAGGATTGGGTCAGTCCAGCGCGTGTTTATCCGACACGCCTTAAGATCGCTTAACTTCTCCGACCCTATCCCATCCTATTTTTCACGTTGTCAATTAATTAACTTAATGCCATTGCATAACCGAAGAATTTTCCTGTCCATTTCCTTCATTTTCGATGTAATTTCCAGTAACGTTGATTGCCCCTTATTGCTCAGCAGAATTTATTTCAATGTTCCTAGCAGAATTTTGAGGCATACTGGTTTGTTTAGAGTCGCTATTAGCAAAACTCCCTACAGCCGAAATGCTCCCTTAAATAGAACTTTGCAAGAAATCAATACGACTTCTAGTTCTCTAGACCTTGATATCTCTATGCCAAAGGGTATTTTCCGCAATCGGATGTGATCGATCTGCGATGCGAACACCATTGATCAGCAGTCATAACCATTCTGTTGTTGTTGTTGTTGTAGCGGCTACAACAACCCCGCCCAGGACGGTTGGTATCTCAGTCGTTGTCGTCAAGTTCCACTAACGGCAACCCTAGGAAGCGTGTAGCTTCTGTGGGGTATATCCACAGGGACAAGGCCGTTAGGGTTGTCGGGTTTTCCGGGCATGCGAAGAGATGTTTCGAGTCATGTGGGGTCTCTCCGCATGCCGGACACTCATTCGGCACATCCTCATTCAACCTACTCAAGTAGGAGTTCAACCTGCTGCAGTAGCCGGAGCGAAGTTGTGCGAGTGTTGTGCGTGTCTCCCGAGGCAGATGAAGCTCCGTCTCGTCTATGTCCGGGGGTGGTACGCCTAGAACGGCATTCACAGGTCTAGAGTCTACATACCTCGAGACTGAGTCCCTGTGAATGCCGTTCAGGGCCTGTCTGTAAGCTGTCGGGTCCAGAGGTTGCTTAATGAACCTCTGGACTTCGTCCGTCAGTTCGTATAGATGCCGCCTGACGTGCTGTCTGCTTGGGTGGCCACTTCTGTGGCTCCCGATCAGGAACTGCTTGCCCTGTGGTGGTGGTGGGGGACGTCGCAATTGGAGTCTGCGACCGAGCAGCGCAACACGGGCCCTCGAAGTTCCCC
>NW_016165262.1:0-4567 GCF_001687245.7 Rhagoletis zephyria | reverse complement strand
GTCCAATCTCGCGTGGTACGCAGACCTGAGCATGCCCTAAAGTGGCACCAGCCAAGGCAGGTGTTGCACTTGACTGATGTCACATTACGGAATATCCTGGTCTGACATACCGTGCAGATTGTAGGGGGAACCAGGAGTTGTTGGCGGCGGCGTGTGGGTGGTGGTGCGGTTGTGTGTGTTATGTGGTCTGTAGTGGCTGTGGTACGGTCTGTGGTGTTATTATGTTGTTGTGTTGTGGTGACTGTGTGTGGCTGCTGTGTGAGTGTGTGGGGCTGCTCGGGCGGACTATGGTTAGCCGTGGAGGCTGCTCTGTTTGAGCAACAGGGGGCCACGTACGACGTGGTCCACTGTCTATGTGTCCGTAGTCCCGAGCAGACTCTGAGGTGACTCCACCCCTCGCAGGCATTACACTTGACTGAGGTGGAGTTGTGGTGTAATCGTCTCCGGCATACACAGCAGGTGTATGTTTCTGGCCCAGGGTTTGACTCGATGCCAGCCCTGAGTAGGAGAATACGTAGTGAATGTAGCCCTATGGACGGACAACTTCTAAGATACTTCGCCGACCTAAACGGTGTTAGATCGCCGAAACAACAGCCCTTGGTCGGGTGAAACCCGAGTCATTCCGGTACGTAGAACCGGCTGTCGTGGGAAGTACCATTCTCGTTCAGTTCAGTTCGCAAATTTTGAAAAGCAAGTTAATTGAATTTTTAAATCAAGTAACACCACACATCAACGGTCAAGATTTTTGAAACGATCATTTTTCTTTTCGTCTTTCGGTATAAGTTCAAGCAACGTAACCGATAACACGGTCAATATTAATTGAACCAAACTATTAATTTTTCTTTATTTTTGTAATTGGGTATTAATTCCCAATAAAATTTGAGTCTCGTATCAAAGTAATCTCGTTTAACATTCTCAAACTGGTTGAATATTCTCAGTCTGATTTGGTCTTCCGGTAAATTCGGGAGTGGATAGCCTTGATCTTTGTTGCGTACCTTGTTGGCGACAGAAGGGACCGAAGGAGATACCGGTAATACTCCCAAGTATTCAAGGCCTTCGCTGCATCCCGGGAGCAAGCAACTTGGTCCATAAAAATATTCGAGTTAGTGCGTTAAACGCCATTCTCAGCCCACGTTCGGTATAATATTAAACAAAATTTTGGACCGAAAATCACATGAGATATACAACCAATTGAGCGTGACTTTTTTGTTAAACTAATTAGATTTAAAGCAATATTCAAATAGTGATCGATTTATGCGGCATTATTTTTGAAAGTGGATATTCAAAACGACATACTCATAGAATAAAATAATAATAATAATAAATAAAAAACTGAAGTAAATACTGTACTGATTTTACATCGAGTACCATCATCTTATAACATAGACTTTAATAGTATGGACTTTACGTCTACCATAGGCAGAATTTTTTAATAATCGGAATTTACAACTTGGTATTTGAGTCTTTGAACATGGAATTGTTTCCCATTCTCGATGCAACTTATTTGACAGACGAACAGCGACAGATCGAAGGGGAGATATATAACCTATATCCAGCGCCGGTTCAATGGACCGACACCGAAATAGCCGCCCTCAATGGTAAAATATTTGCTTACGTTGGCCAACCATGGTTGATAAAATCCCATGCCATACACCAAATGAATGAGTTGGAAATATGTGAGAGAGCATATCGGGAACTGAAGGCGAATGAGGTGTTAACACCTCAGGGTCGTCTTCATCAAATGATACATTATTGTTATCGAACCGCTCGGTTAAAGTTAAAACCCGAGTGGCCTACACGCCAGGCAGATCTGATCGGAAAATTTCAGTCAAAGATTCGTGAGCTTGGGATGTCTTCACCGAATACGGGAATCCCGATGGGTGATTCCCGATTAAGTTTGAACTCGACCTTCCATGGTTTTGAGAATGAACGGGGAAGGATGAGTTCAACTCAAAATAATGTTCCATCCCAATATTTATCCTTAACCATACCAGATTCGATTCCAAACCCGAATATACGACTTTGGTGCAGGCAACTGAACCACGGTATACCCTGACCACTAGTACGGTTAATTCAAATGCTCTACCAGCCGTTCTCAATTCAGTGTCAGGCGGGACGGAACCAATACCCTCATTACACCAACTGTCCGAAATGGTGTCTGAATAGTTGAGAATCCAAACAGATGCAACAGCAAATGATCCGTGACCGGATTCATTTACAGACACCAATCCCTGACGTTCGTGATATGAACCAAACCATGCCAACGACCCGGAATCATACCTGAATACCACCCTCGGCGGATCCTCCTTATGGTTCTTTGGGTGGTCCTTCAGCCTTACAAACTCAAACGATCGATACCTACCGTGGTCTTAGAACGTCACATATCCAAGAACCAATTAATCAACCATCTCATTTATATCAGAATTATTCGCTATCCGGTCCACCACAACCACGACCAAATCAAGCCACTGTATTCGACGAATCTGCCCAAGCGGATGCAATGAATAGGAAATTCAGAGGCTTACCATCATGGATGGGACGTGCTCAATTCGATGGCGTTCATGTGAACGAAAAATTTCTATCGGTTGAAGATTATTTGGCTATTATTGGCTCATTTCGATATAAGATTGGAGTACCCGACCACGAATTGGTTACGCGTTTGGTGCCCACACTCACGGGGGCCGCTCGACAATGGTACTTCACCGAACTGAGGAACTTCAGAGATTATCAAGATTTTTGCAGGAAACTTTGAGCTCGTTTCCTCAAAAACCATACTCGGGCCCAAGTAATAATGTCATATGCACAGATTAAACTCGACCCACGTTCGCAAACACTGCTGAAACTTTTCGATGACTTGACATTCCAATTGCAGGGTAATTTTTGTGGTCTGGATGAACGGGACCACCTCGATATCATCATTGGTACCTTATCCGATCATCTGCGTGAACTCGTCCACACTCGACAAGTCCACACGTTGGAGCAATTGCGGGAGTTCGCTCAGCGAATTGCACCACATTCGTTCATTGTTGCCACACCCCGCCCGGAAAAAAACCCGTTCGGATAGACAGCGATCAGTGCCACGGGAAATTTCGGCAATACATGATCCACCGGATGATTCTTAACATTCGTAATATACCGCTTCGTTTCCTGGGTCCGACTCCGATGACAGGGAATGTGCATACTTGAACAAGCAAAAGAAACCAATTAAAGCATCTCAGAAACATAGGTATTCGAAACCAGTCGAGGATTATAAAAATTACAAAAATCTAAAGGAGAATGACACGAAGGTAGGAACTATCGTCTACCCATCGTTGTTGAGGGCGACGAAAATGTACGATGTGCCAAATGTCTCATGTGGGGCCATCACTTTAAAAAGTGTATAACCCAACCGAATAGGGTGATCTGCTACAAATGTACACAACCAGGGGTTACGTCCGATCAATGCCCGTGTTCAAAAAACGCGTAAGGGAGTCGATTGGGAACAGTGGTCCATCGTACTCAGAGTCCACAACTTTATCTAAATCCACTGTCTCTAACAATCCGCACTCTACCGAAGTCCCTCTACAAATCGACAAATCTTCAGTCCCGAATTCCAATAATAATTCTGCTCTGATTTTTAATGAATCTAATCAAATTCAAAGGGATGGCAAAGAACCATCAACTAAATGTTCTGAACGAACACTACCAATTAGCAAACCTACTTCAGCTCCAGTCCCTACTAATCAGCAAGACGCAGTCAATCAAGTTAACCAACCACGACTCCGCGATGTTTTCTTTATGTCAGAGAAATGTTTGACATATAACATTCCGAACGATTGTCGCGATTATCTCACGGTTATGGTTAACAACCATTCTCATACGGTTTTATTCGATGGTGGAGCCAAAGTCACAGTCATTTCACATACATTTTATGAGAAGTACAGATGGGGGCAGTTGCAACCTACCAAAACCTCCATTGGTCTTGCCGATAATTCGATTTAATTTAAGGCCATTGGTAAAGTGGATGTATTATATACGGTCGGTAGTCTTACCCGACTGGTGCCAACTCTTGTCGTACCTATCTCACTGACACATCCAATTATGGTACGGACATTCCTTGAGGCCTTCTTTTTCGAACTGGTGCAGAGCCAAGAGAAAGTTCAACGATTTTTAAAACATACAGCCAAAGGTGATACTGAAGAAGTTGCATCCGCTAAAGTCGAAATGGTTACGGCGGATACATTTATTAATTTTTGTAACCAGCCACTAGGGAGTGGGAAAGAACAAGCTCAGGTATCTTCTATGAGTAATGATCTGGAGCCAATTGACGCTTTCACACTCGGCTTAGAGGGTGAAATAGATACTCCAAAAATAACGAGCGTCAGCCTTCCACATAATCTCAACCCAGATCAAAGACAGATGTTGGACACCGTTCTCAGACTTTTTAATCCAACTGCTGAGTCTGGTCCTTTAAATATCACTAATCAGATCCCACGACAGCCGGTTCTACGTACCGGAATGACTCGGGTTTCACCCGACCAAGGGCTGTTGTTTCGGCGATCTAACCCCGTTTAGGTCGGCGAAGTAT
>NW_016165261.1:15042-28260 GCF_001687245.7 Rhagoletis zephyria | reverse complement strand
ATGAATAAAAAATAAGCAATTGCTTTTTCTTAAAATTTCAGACCTTTTATTCGATTTTCTCAAAGAAATTTAAGTAAAATGTATGACATTTTAAGAAAAAGCAATTTCTTATTTTTTATTCATAAGGCCTATTAACAAAAAATTGTTATTATAATTTATTTTAGTCGCTGTATATCGGCAAGGGTTTCTATACATTTTTGTAAGCGACATTTTTTTCAAAATTTTCCTTTTGATGCAGAAATGCACCTAGATGCTCTAGGAATATTTCTGCCTCAAAAATAATATTTTGAAAAAAATGTCGTTTACGTTATTTTGGCGGTTGGTATTATCGAAAAAATATCGATAAAATGACTACAAAAACAACGATAAAATAATTCAAAAACGAAGCGTGTAAACACACTCCTTTTTGTACGCTTTTTTAACATCTCTCAATTAGCGGATCGAACCGTTTTTAGGCATTCTTTATTGCTCCCATCCAAAAGAACCAAAATTGTCTCATTTGGAAGCCAAAAGCGTTTCGGTGTCGAAAAATGACGACGACTGGCCTTATCGCAGTATTTGCAGAGCAGGAATTTACGAATCTAATTCAGGCATAGGAGTATCATTGAAAGCTACTCAATAAAAAATTAGCGTGTATAAAGGGATTTCCAGATCCCATTACAAGCAACAGCGGTGAAACCCCTGCTAACCACAAAATAATTACAAAAATAAACGTCAGCAGTGACGGCTGGACATGTAGATGATGTTTAACTTTTAGGTGTGCTCGTCTTTAAGTTATTTGTCTTTGTTATTTTATGGCCTTATAACAATTATATTTAACAATTTTTATTGAGCTTGAGGCTCAAATATCTATCCCTTCTACCATTCTTGCAAATTATTGTTGCTTTTCCACAATAAATTTTTCATTAAAAACGGCATCAAGCTCCATAAAAATTGTTGAATATAGATATCCGACTTTAAAACCATTAAAAACGATATTACTTTTTCACCAAGCCAATATTTATCAAAGCTGACAAAATAAAGCACTTTAAGGCACAAACTCGTTGAAAAAGCCAGCATTAGATTTTCATAAAGCAGAAAATTTGACCATTAAATTCTTTGTCTTAAATCCATGTCACAATGAAGTGCCTATAATCGACTTTTTTCTTCCAGTCATTATATATAAGTATGTTTTGCTTTTTGAATATATCTTCCGGCCTGATCGACGATCTCTTTGAAATTTCATTTGCAAACGTGTTAACAAATTTGTCAACCTTCCAACACGCATTGTCTTAAGTCTCATCTGCATTTGCATACGTGAAGATTATTCATACATTTACATACATTAGGGTGTGTCACCAAAAAAAGATGGGGTTTTATGAATGGAATTATAAAATTGTTTACATTTTAAGACTTTTGCCAAAATATTTCGACATAAATATTATGATTTATGTGAGTTAGACCGATTTGAAAATAGCTCGAAAAATATTATTATTTTGATACCGTTGTTAGAATTTCAAAAAAAAATTCAAACCTTTTAAGCTTTAACTTTTCTATTAGCCGAGGTGATTTTTTGGAAAAAAAAAATATTTTTCCAAACTAATGTTATTTATAATAAACTCGCTTTTGGAAGCAATTTCAATTAATTCCAGCTCACGTAAATCTTAATTTTTTTCCGAAATATGTTGGTGAAAGTCTTAAAATATATTAGTTATATTTCCAATGGAAAAACACTACTAATTTTTTTGTATGGAGAGTGTTGCACCCTAATATACATACATATGTAGACTCTACAGGTAGGTAAAAAAATACGCATATTTTAGTTTTGACCTGACTACTCTTTCTATTTTTTCTGCTGTGCATACATACATATATTTAAATAGAGGCGCACATTTTTTCGCTTAAGTAAAACATAAAAAGTTTAGATTTGCATACGCAGAATTAGTTAATTGTGCCAACAGAAAAAATTTAATTTTTTTTTATCATTTTTAGTGATTCACAACAAATATATGCCTTGTTGTGGTGTTCATACCTTCAATGAAATTTTTTAAAACTAAGCAGAAAATCACTAAAACAAAAAATTGTTTCATTTTTTCACTGTTTTATTTACGCTGAATGCATAGAATATTTAAGTAATTTCCTCTTTTTCTGGTAGACCGCAAATAAAATTTGTTTTTCTTTTTTCAAACACTTCAAAAGGGCTTTTCCATTCAAAAGAAACTTCTATTTTATTTTATTAGTATCCAAATTTGTAGCACCAAAAATTCATAAAAAATATAGAAGACTTTAAATGCTTTCTAAATCGAAAGATTGTACGAAATTTTCACTTTTGAAATCGTATTTATTTTTTTAATTCACAACATTTACTACGCGCCCGTGCTAAACCATTTTCTTTACGCGACCGCATCGAATTTGAAACTGTTACCAAAAATAACAATCAAAGCCGTGTACAGCGTTCGATCAGCGTTCTACTACCATTACCTTGAGAGGCTGTGCCATCATTTTTCTCTTCGTGTTTCAAAAAAAAAAAACACAAAATCTTAGCCGGTTTTCAGACTGTATGCTGAGTATGTGCATATGTAATTAGCCAGAGATATCGCGCTGCGGGTGTTTCCCGAAAGCAACTTACTTACGAAGTTATGCATTGTCAAACTACTTTAGGCAGTGTGTCTCTCTCTCTTCCGTTATGATTAACATGACATTCAATAAATGGTTGACTTCAACACAATTCAGCTAGAGCGGAGGTCTTGTTTTTAAATAATTCAATAGACTAGTCTACATTTCTGGGTATTTTGCATATCCGTCTCGTACGCAGAATATTTATGAGTGTATTATAATTATGGGCTGCTCAAGCGTCAAGTGGTAAGCACAAAATGCTGAATTTCTCGTTGTTTTCTATTAAGAAATTTTTTTGGAAAGCAATTATTTATTTTAAAATATAACTACAATAGTGAAAGGACTGTCATTCACGGTTGCCAACTTCTATATTCTCTAAAACCGGGCAGTGGAAGAAAGAGAAATGGGCTTCACTGTATTAAACAGAATATGCATAAGGCATATTTTCATACGTTATACCCAATGTTATACCATTTTCCCACGGTATTCTGAATTACTTTGTTCGCTCCCCCAATTACGCTCGCGAATTACATCATTCCCACGAGCACGTTCTTAATTCGTTTCGACAGTTCTCTGTCTCTGTCTCGGTCTCTGTTTTGTTTTGGTTTCTCTTCGCTGCAAAATTGATGCAAAATGTAGGTTCTTCCTAAAAATTTATAAGTTACCGTATTAAATTAGGGATATACACATTTGTAAACTTTACTTGTGAACTTGTTTGGTATTTTTGTAAAGACAATTTATCCACTAAAAAAAATTAAACAAACATTTCCCTAAAAAATNCATTCCCACGAGCACGTTCTTAATTCGTTTCGACAGTTCTCTGTCTCTGTCTCGGTCTCTGTTTTGTTTTGGTTTCTCTTCGCTGCAAAATTGATGCAAAATGTAGGTTCTTCCTAAAAATTTATAAGTTACCGTATTAAATTAGGGATATACACATTTGTAAACTTTACTTGTGAACTTGTTTGGTATTTTTGTAAAGACAATTTATCCACTAAAAAAAATTAAACAAACATTTCCCTAAAAAATTAATTATATGTCGCCAGGAAGCCACTAAAGTCGACAAATTTTATACTAAGAATTTTAATAAGAGCATAGCCATGCGTAAGCTCTTCACAAAAAAAAAAATGTCAAAGATATATTCTTTGAAATAAAATGTTGGTTTGACGTTGCTTGTTTCCATATAGAAAGTGGAGAATTTCAGGAATTAAAATTTTGCAATAAAATTAAACACAGGGTGTCCTGCTCATTTTTTGCACTTTCTGAAGTAATGCGTTTTTCGCTAATGCATAAAATTTTTTTTTAATTTTTTGTCAGTGCCGTGAGATCTGCACGATTCGTTCAATTTTTAAAAATGAAGTGCCAGATTAAACAGCTTGACCTGTGAACAACAGAAGGTTTATTTTTTTTAAAGAGTTGCCACTTGTTAAAAAATTAAAGTGTTGAAAAATTAGATTCAAATTTTTTTTATAAGTTAAATGAATTATTAAGAGATGGGTATCAATCGAAGTGTGTATTAACTACATGCAACGAGTTGCCACCTGTTTAAAAAAATCAAATTTCACTTGCATTAAATGAATTAGATAATTGAAATAGATAGGTATCACCATAAGGAAGTCAGACGAAAGAGGTTTAAGATGGTTTTAGCTTAAAAATATTACGATTATGGTTGCCACCTGTTTGTAAAGTCGATTTCAGTTAAACTAAAATAATAATTACGTCAAACCATAGGATTCCGCCTTCGTATTTGTTATTTTATTACAAATACATACATTGTCAATCAGTGATTTGTTCTGATTACATTCCTTTTTAATTACTGGGCTCTTAAATTAACTCAGGAATGTTTTTAATCTTCACTTATTGCTTTCTAAATATGTCAAATTTTTTCAGTTTTCTGATACTCATATTGATATACATACATATTTCAGTTACCTTATTCCCTTAAATAAAGTGAATTTGTTTTTTTAAACATGTGGCAACCCCTCTACGTTTCGTTTAGAAGTAAAGTGTTTTCAAAACTATTTCAATTGATACCCATATTGTAATATCTAATTCCTTTTACTTATCAAATAATTTTAATAAAAATTTTAACAGGTGGCAACCCTTTTAAAAAATAAAAAACTTTATTGGACATTTACAGACCAAGCCCTTTCATTTGACACCTCACTTTTGAAAATAAAACAAACCCAAATTTCAACTACAAACTGCATTTACAGTTAAAGTATGAAAGTTATCCAAAAATAAATTGCATTTTTGAATTTAGCACTGTGCGGCACCGATTTGTCGTAACATTTTTTCTTTAAGTTGAAAAAACGTTTAAATTAGATTTATAGTACAGGAAATGGAAAGTTCAGCGGGAGATAACTATATGTGATCATAAGTGGGCGGTGCCAAGCCCACTTTTCCAAAACTTCATCATAAGCATATTTCTCGGTAAAGATTTGTTGCAAGCATCAATTTTCAATAAATTAGCTTTAATATTTATCGAAGATTGCGCATTTCTCTAAATTACCGTTATATGGGATGTGGGCGTGGTTATTGTCCGATTTTAAAAATTTTCGGCTATTTCGTATGCTGTAGCAAGGCTAACAACTGTGCCAAGTTTGGAAGAAATTGGTACAGCTGTTACCAAGATATACACATGTAACCATTGAAAAGATTTTTAAATATTTGTATGCAGATTTTTTAAGCCTAATCGGTTTTGTTATCTGAGCGGACTTTTTTCAAAAAGTTCTTTAAGAAACTATTTTTATTCATAAAAAACTCCATTTGGAGGTATTTTCAAATCGCTCCAGCTTGCTCAAATCCTTAATATTTTTTCGGAAAAATTTTGGCCGACCGACGTCTTAAAATATAATAAATTTTGTGGTCCCGGCGGAAAACCCGCAACTTTTTTTTGGTGATGCAGTCTAATGTACATACATACTCAGTAGTATTAGGAAGGGTCACCAACGATTGAAAAAATAATAATATATAAAGACGTGCACATACATATATATATATACATACATATTTGCATTTGTTAAACATATATGTACATACATATGTATACGCATATTTTGGGGGTCGAGATTTGAATAATTAGATACAAAAACGATTACAAAAAAAAATAAAGAATTACAGTAGAAAGCGCGGAGTAAAAATGCACAAGAAAATACAAAAGAAAGATAGGGATTTGAAAATAAGCAAATAACATAGATATTGTTAGTAAAATTCGATTTTAGTTGAAATTTTAATAATTATCGTGAATTTTTAAATTGTTGCATAGTGAAATTAAAAAAAAAACTTTAGAATAATTTTTTTGTGTTAGGTTTCCTTTTGATTTATTAAAAAAAATGAATTTGTATGTCTAATAATAAAATTTGGTTGAGCATAGTGTTGTTATTTACAATGGAATTCGAGGAAATTTCAGGTTGGTGTGGGTGCTGCTCAGGCGCAGCTCAGAGGGGACGTGGGTATATTACAGGCGACATGACGATTTAACAGGTGACTAACGGACAGGTGACATGACGATTTAACAGGTGACTAAGTTGACGACGGGACTAGGTCAGGAAAAGTGAGTTCCGCATGATGAATTAGGTGCCTTGGCGGAACTCAATTCTAAGTGCCGTCGGCATTTAAAAGGGGTGGGATGGCTCCAACGGACTCGGACAGGCTTCCATGTCTTTCGCTTTCTCCTTTTTTTATATTTTGGCATGACAGAGAATTTTGGTTTGTTGTAGCTGAAGGTAGAGGGGTGGCAAACCCTCAGCAAAACCCGCAGCAACGAAACAGTCTTGTTATATGCTGGCTTTAACTAAGCTTGCCTTGCTCTTTAAAATAAAAGACTTATGACACGAACTTGCACTAAATCAATATCTGGTATTTAAAGTAGGATGAACAAAATATTCCGTCATGCTCATAAATTGTGAGTAATTGGCCACCAAAAAAACCTTTAAAAAAGTGTTTTGGAAACTCTTGGTCTTTAATAACTTAATTAATCCAAGTTCCGGCCTAACAATTAATGTGATCACATCATCAACACTTGCAACACCATAAAAGTGCATCAATAAAAATGCAACAAATTAATTTATTGCGTCGATTAAACTCATCAAACGTGTTCAATATGGAATTAATACATATATGCAAGCATTCTAAATTCAGTAGGCGCTTCTGATCGAATTTTACGACAAAATTGAATTAAGCGTGCTTCGCATAAAAATAAAGTAAAAATAAAGCTGAGAGACAAATACTTTGCATATGATTACTCAACAGTGTATTTGGAGAAACCAAAAATTAATAGAAAGGTCACAAGTGAGTTGTTTTAAAAATATAGTATTCATAATACGATTAAAATTTAGTACTTCCTTATTTGACATTTTTAAAATATAATAAAACCCCCAAAATATTTGTTTATTTCGATTTTATTTTATGTTATTTGTTTCTTTATTAAAAAAAGAATTAAAGTATGACTTCTTACTCATTTAAAAACCATTAGCATATTTAGGCATTTCGAAATTAAAACCAAAAATATAATAACTTAAATAAATATTAAAAAAAAAATAATAATTCAAATCTCATGTTGTATCAGCAATCTTCTCCAATATCCAATCGACATAGTATTGCACACTCGAGTATACACCAGGCACTTCTGGTCGCGCACAACCCACACCATACGAGACTACACCGATCAAATAGTAGCGGAAGTCACCTTTATACGACTGTGCAGACGAAATGAAATCAAAATGTAGTACAACGCTTTTAGTTTAAGTTTAAATGATCACTTAATTTACCTCTGGTATCATCAATGGCCCACCAGAGTCACCTTGGCATGTATCTTTGCCGCCAGAGAGCACGCCTGCGCATAGTACACCTGAATCGAATTGATCCTGCGAGACTAGGCGATTGATGCGACGGTAACTATTTTCGCAGACATCATTTTTGAAAATCGGTATTTGCAACTCCTGCAAGACCGTCGCCGAAATACCACCCTCCATGGTTTTGCCCCAGCCCACAACGAAAGGTGTATAATTTACGTAGGATTTTGTGCGAAGCGATTGTGTAGTGGGGAGACAGATTGGTGAAATGGTGTCACGGAACTGTACGTTGCGTTCGAGCCAAAGTAAAGCCACATCCGACTTGCCATTACGTCTGTTGTACTGTGGATGTGCTTCTTTCTACAAAAAAAAAAAAGAGAAGCAAACAATTCAAAAATTAATTTAAAAATTTGGAAACTTATAGATTTATCAGTATGCTAATCGTTAACTTATAGTTGGAAACACTAACGATGCTTTGTATTGGAATTTTCCGGCTTATTTATATTTTTTTATCGATATCAATTCGAGACCGAAAATAACGGTTAAATATCTAGATTTATATTTTTAGATCATTGCAAAATCCTTATTTTTTATATATTTATTTTTTCCAATCAAGAATAAGACTAAATTGGGATTTTAATTTTTTCAGACCAATTTAATCGTTTTTTTGTGATATTTATTTTTTCTATAAAAAAATCGTTATTGTGGATTTTTATTTTTTCGATAAATTTTTAACCGTTATGATAAAGACTGTGTTCTTATTATAGGTTTAAATCTTTTATAAACAAAAATTCAAATCTGAAAATAACGGTTTTAATACGATCGAAAAAAACAAAAATTAAAAAAAGGAACTTGATCGAAAATATAATAAAAATTATAAAATAAAACTGAAATTTAATCAGCAAAATAGAAATTCAATTACAATGGTTAAATTATGAGTTGTATTATAAGGATTATAACCGTTACGGTCCCTGATATTAATACATGTCTATTTGCTTGATTTTTATTAATAATTTCACTGATCGTGCTATCGGTTAAGGGCCGTTTTCTCATCTAACCTTTAGTTTACCGGCCACTTTATCGTCCCGATATACGAGTTTTCGTTTTCTCATCAGCGCATTAAATTCTCGAATCGATAAACTGTTGCTCACCCGATGCAACCTTTAAAATTTGTACCCAACTTTAAATTTTGGTTTGGTTTTGGTTCATGAGCCAGCTATATTAGATATTTCAACCAAAGGTTTTGGTTTTTGCTAACAGTTGCTCTTGCTCTATATTTGCTTATGTTGCATTGCCAACCTTTGAAATTTTATGACGAATGTAGTGAAGTTTCACTCCCGGAAATGTAGTGAAGTTTCACTATACGGAATAACAAATTAATTTTTACCGGCAAGGTAAGAAAACTAAAACACTTTAAAGTGAGGAACAATTTATCTGCCCTGTTAGTAAAGGCAACTTTACTGCTTACATTAGAAAATGGCCCTAAATCGATTTTACGAATAATAAGGGCCGTTTTCTAATATAAGCAGTAAAGTTGCCTTTGCTAACAGGGCAGATAAATTGTTCCTCACTTTAAAGTGTTTTAATTTTCTTATCTTACCGGTAAAAATAAATTTGTTATTTCGTAGAGTGAAACTTCACTACAGTTCCGAGAGTGAAACTTCACTACATTCGTCATATAATTTCAAAGGTTGGCAATGCAACATAAGCAAATATAGAGCAAGAGCAACTGTTAGCAAAAACCAAAACCTTGGTTGAAATATCTAATATATCTGACTCATGAACCAAAACCAAACCAAAATTTAAAGTTGGGTACAAATTTTAAAGGTTGCATCGGGTGAGCAACAGTTTATCGACTCGAGAAATTAATGCGCTGATGAGAAAACGAAAACTCGTATATCGAGACGATAAAGTGACCGGTAAACTAACTTTACTTTGNCCGCCAGAGAGCACGCCTGCGCATAGTACACCTGAATCGAATTGATCCTGCGAGACTAGGCGATTGATGCGACGGTAGCTATTTTCGCAGACATCATTTTTGAAAATCGGTATTTGCAACTCCTGCAAGACCGTCGCCGAAATACCACCCTCCATGGTTTTGCCCCAGCCCACAACGAAAGGTGTATAATTTACGTAGGATTTTGTGCGAAGCGATTGTGTAGTGGGGAGACAGATTGGTGAAATGGTGTCGCGGAACTGTACGTTGCGTTCGAGCCAAAGTAAAGCCACATCCGACTTGCCATTACGTTTGTTGTACTGTGGGTGTGCTTCTTTCTACAAAAAGAAAAGAGAAGCAAAGAATTCAAAAATTAGTTTAAGAATTTGGAAACTTATAGATTTATCAGTATGCTAATCGTTAACTTATAGTTGGAAGCACTAACGATGCTTTGTATTGGAATTTTCCGGCTTATTTATATTTTTTTATCGATATCAATTTGAGACCGAAAGTAACGGTTCTATATCAAGATTTATATTTTTAGATCGTTGCAAAATCCCTATTTTTTATTTATATTTTTTCCAACCAAGAATAAGCTTAAATTGGGATTTTTATTTTTTTCAGACTAATTTAATCATTATTTTGGGATTTTTATTTTTTCTATAAATCGTTATTTTGGATTCTTATTTTTTTTCAATCTTTTTGCACCGTTATGATAAAGACTGTGTTTTTACTATCGGTTTAAATCTTTTATAAACAAAAATTCAAATCTGAAAATGACGGTTTTAATATTATCGAAAAAACAAAAATCAAAAATAAGGAACTTGATCGAAAATATAATAATAAGACGATTGTTCTTGAAAAAAATAAAAATAATAAAATAAAAGTGAAATTTAATCAGCAAAATAGAAATTCAATTTTAATAGTTAAATTATGATTTTTATTATTAAGATTATAACTGTTATGGTCCCTGATATTAATACATGTCTATTTGCTTGATTTTTATTAATAATTTCACTGATCGTGCTATCGGTTAAATCGATTTTACGAATAATAAGTCTATTAGTCGAATTTCTTTCGACTAGTTGATTCTTTTACCGATATTATGAAGTTTGTATCGATATATTTATCGACATCGATTAAAATTTCAATTTTATACCCGATGCTTATAAATGTATTAATGGGTACAATTTCGATAGGTGTAATGCTATTGATTTTGCCACTTTTATCCAATTGTTTTTCAATGTATTTATATTAATTGAAATGTCAGTGATTTTTGATATTGCATGCTGATAAATGCAGTAGTCGATACAATTTTGGTAGGTACAGTGCTCGAAATTATTACGTCTATCAATGTTATTCAACTGCTTATCGATATTTTATCGATATCAATTTGAATGCCACTGCATTTTTTATGCATAAAAATTTAGTAATCGCCTATGGGGCGACATTTTTACCGACTTCATAGATTTTTTATCGATATATTTGACGATATCAATTTGAATGGTAATATTATCAAATTTCGATAGGCATATCGATTCATAATTAATATTTTAACAATATGTTTATCGGTATAGTTTTATATAGCAGTGTCGATGCTCATAAATGTGCCTATAATTTTAAAAGTGATAGATTTTGCCGATAAATTATGACAATAAAAAAATTAACAGAAGAATTTGGTTAGAAGTAGCCGATCAGATATATAAAAGAAGAGTAAAATGACTAAAACAACTTTCAAAATCATGGCCAAAGATATACTAATCGATATCACTTCCATAAGTAATAAGGTAAATATTAGTTCTTTCACCAATAATATCGACTTTTTTATCGATAACGATGAGTCGGTACTTCATGACGTCCGATAATGATAACCGTATAGATTGATACATTTATCGAACTGTTTGTCGATATATTTATCGTAAATATATTCGAAATTAAAGGGCTTAGACGGGTTTGTGAATCGTGAAGACTAAGCTTTAAAAATGAATGCTAAGTAAGGTCACATAATGAGGATGTATGTGATGAACCCAATAAAAAGATCTTCTATGACGAATTTGGTGGTATGTCTTAGGAGGGGAAGACCAAACATTCTTGTATAACTACAATTGGAATTTGGATTTCGCTGATAAAATATTGAATTAAATACTATGAACAATAACTTCTGTTAAAACTTAAACCCACCGCTTTATATAAAAAAGATTTTACCCCCCCTATCACTTACCCGCACAATATTTATATCCTCATGTCGCGTCTCCGTATCAGTACTCAAATCGTGTTCACCCAAACGTACATAGGCGCTAAAAACAAAAGAAATAAANAAAAAAAATTTTTCCCCCCCCCCCCCCCACCACTTACCCGCACAATATTTATATCCTCGTGTCGCGTCTCCGTGTCGGTACTCAAATCGTGCTCACCCAGACGTACATAGGCGCTAAAAACAAAAGAAATAAAGAAATAAGTCAGTAATTTGTTCACACTTAAAGAAGAAAATCGCCTTCCCGCTCATTTTCTTTCACTTACAGATCATTCCGTATGCAATGTGCCGCGGTAATCACATGTCGTGCTGTCACCAGTGTGCCGCCACATTTGAATGGTGAAGCTGAAGAACCATCTGGATAGGCTAGCAGTGCTGCCCATGGCCATGCACCCTTCTTACTCACTTCTCCGCCAACAATTTTCTTATAAGAATTCGATGTATGACCGCAACCCTCCTCCAAAGTTAGTGGACGTGTTGGCACCTCGTCAGAATTGTGTATTATCACTGGCGCATTTGTGACGGCTTTGTCTGTTGTCGGACAGCAAACAACAGAACCAGCACCGCCACAATTGCGATTTGAGGCACGTAAATAATCAGCAAATTCAGGATCATTCGATTTCGCATAGAGTTCTGTAATCAATTGTGGACAACTGGAGATGGCTAAAAAGAGGGAAAACCAAAATGTTATTCGTATCTCAGTATTCGTATGGGAGTTATATACAGATAATAAGTTGGGAAGAAAGTCAAAAGCAAATAGTTTTAAGATAAAGCTAGAATCCAAATAATCACTGCAAAAATATTCACTCGCCGCAACTAGTACTGAAAGTTGGACAGTTGGGCCATTTCAATAGCTCTTTTGCAACTCGTGGGCTCTGTCACTCGGGGTCTGCACTTTCATGGTCAGATTTATTATCTGCTAATTGGCAGTTGTACTGCTCTCCAACTGTCAATCAGAGGTGTAGGAAATCGGATAGAAAAACTCCGAATGACAATTGCTGTATGCTTTACAAGTTCTAATTCTCGAATGTCTTACGCTGCCCTTAACTTAAATTTTCAGCTTTATACGTGGGAAGACACATCCGAGAAAATCTGGATGAATTTAGGCTCATCATTGACTGAGAGAAATTCAAAGTCTGCCAGTGGGCACAACTCTTGCTGCCTTCAAGAAAATTAAATGAACACTCGGTGGAGGCAGTCATTTCTGGCATACAACAGACTACGCCTAACCCCATGTTTACTGAAAACATTTGAGAGTCTTTTTTAGACTTAAATATGAATAGATTGAAGAGATAATTCTACCGAAACAAATATCGGAAGATTAAAATATTTTCGTAAGGTTAATATAGGTTGGGCGGCAGTGCTATGTTGACACACTTGGACACAGAGTTATCTGTAAGGAAAATTGGTGCTTATAAAGAACGCGCATAAGGTTTCATCATCTATTACTTTTAGTAATAACCGCAAAGCGCTTTTACTGTTCATTTTGATAGAGTAGGGCAATGGCACAAAAGATATTGGATGGTTTCTTCTTCGTACTCATCCACGCAGCTTCTGCAGTAGTCGTTCCAGAGTTCACCCAGTCTGTCTGCATGTAAAGCAGTGTTTGCATTATTCAACTTTGCGTTCAACAATTGCGT
>NW_016165261.1:13659-14942 GCF_001687245.7 Rhagoletis zephyria | reverse complement strand
AGGGTTGCACGAAAAAAAAGTTGAATGACCCGCGAGTTCTTCAGCCCGGCCTGAATGTCGCAATGGCAAGGTACCCAGGCAATGCGTGTGCGGAATGGCTGAGAGATCGCTGACATTTAGCCACTAAATTTGAGGTCAGCGCCATTTTCCCCAGAGATTTAATAGACGCCTGACTGTCAGTACAAATGCAGATATCATGACTAGGAATCGTATCACATTATAACAGTGAGAAAGCCATCAATTCCGCCTGAAAAATACTGGTGTAGTCAGGAAGGTGGAAGCTAAATACTAAAAGTCCACCTTCTATCTCTTTAAGCGAGCTAGCTTGTAACGGCAATATTCCGTAGTAGAGGTGACAGCGATGCCCCTGGCTGAGTGCTCATTATTGCGTACTTTTTAAGACGAGAAATTCCTAGTTCTCAGTTTATGACCCGATTTCGAAGGAGATTGTTGGCAAACCCTACCAGCGCGTTGCAGATTCCAAGTTCCCAGAGCGGTAAACATGCTTGTGCGAAGAGTAAACAAACAAAGACAGCTTTTCATAGGTTGGAGTTGCGGAAAGAAAAGGCTAACATTCCGGGAAATACACACTCGAAGGTTTTTCGCGGCATATCGAGGGCTTTCAATAACTTCTCTATCAAGCCATTATTGGAGGATCTTTACTCAGTCGCAGTTAATCCTTCCATATATTACCGGATAGCCAAACTTTTTGATTTTCATTCAGCGTTGGGGTATTTATGCGGTTCATGGGGCTAAAAACATCTGAACTCTTCGAACTGAAGCATATCAGAATCAAGTTAATGTTAAGTTGACTAAACTATGCTTCCTTTGGAGAACGGATATGCTCCATTATTTACTTCTTAAGTACTTACCAGTACAAACACCGCGTCGTAATCTTGGATCAACACATTCCTGTCCAGATGCACGATCTACAACTTCTCTTGGCGCCTCTGTTGTACTCGTTGTTGCTGTGGGACGAGAAGTTGAGATCTGAAGTGGTTGATTGGTTGGTGGTCTCGGTTGTATTATAACTGGTGCCGAAGTAGTTGAAGGTACGGGGGGTAGGAAGGGATTTGTGGGTCGTTGCGTAATAGGCTGTGGTTGTGGCTGCGGTTGTGGTTGCGGCTGCGGTTGTGGTTGTGGCTGCGGTTGTGGTTGTGGCTGCGGTTGTAGTTGTGGCCGCGGCTGTGGCTGCGGCTGCGGCTGCGGCGCTGGATTAACTGGCCGCGAGCAGCAAACCTAAAATCATTTTGTAAATAATTAGAATTTCTTATTTACTTTTC
>NW_016165261.1:0-13425 GCF_001687245.7 Rhagoletis zephyria | reverse complement strand
CAAACCTAAAATCATTTTGTAAATAATTAGAATTTCTTATTTACTTTTCTTTGCGCCAAACATTATCTAACATACCACTGGATTGCCGTTAATACTACGTGTGCCACACGAGCGCTGGGATGCTATAACATAGCGTTCGGCTTGATTGCGATTGCGTACGTTGAATACATTAGCTATTTGTGGACAATATTGTAGTTGCACGCAAAAACCGTAGTAGTTTTCCGGTGTGACGCAGTTATACTGGCCTGTGGAAAAAAGAAAAAATTGATAGAGCTCTTAATTGTAATAGTAAATGGAATGGTGAATTATGAACAATCGTCTCCATCCATAACTTCAGCTTTGATGATCTTACTATTCCCAAGGCAAATTGGAGTAATTAGATCTTTTAAGAAAGGAGAAGTGTATCGCCAATGGTCCCAGGTACTATAAAAGGCATTGCCATTAATGTAATTTCTGATCATCTGGAAATACGAGGATCTGTGAATTTTCGCCTTAGGCTAAACTAACATCAATTGACAAGGCTACTGAAAAATAAGGTGCACTGGGATAGTAATAAAAGGTTCACTTACAGCCAGTCGACCATAAATCCATCAAGTCTATAAACGAGATGCGAGAGAGTCTTTACTGGGGAGGACCAGGCACTTCAGGAAGGGGTTCACCATTAACAAAATACAATTGGAAACGACGCAGAGTAGCTAAATGGTAGTAAGTAAATCTGGACTTCAAAAGTAACGTCCAAGTCCAATTCAATTTAGAAGAAAATTGAGAAGAAACCCAGTTGCCGATAGAGAGGCTGTCTCTATCTACTACGGCGAATCCAAGATAAACTGCGGTTCACTCTCGATCCGCTCCTGCCACATATACATACATTTGTACGCATTAGCGCACACAAGGGGTTCGTTTTGGGGTTCAAACCCCCCCTAAAGCTAATAACCTCAAATACAATATGTATCTTAAAGCTAAGAGTCCAGCTCTCAAGGAAATTATAAGAAATATTTATTATAATTTCTGTTGCTTGAAAAAGCGCGAAAATATACGAGCTTTTATTTCTTGAGAGCTGCAAATTAATTTAAGAAATTTTGGTAGAAGAATATTTCTTTTCCATTTCTCGTCCGTCGTTTAATATGAATTTTTCGTTTTTCTTGAGAGTTCAGTTAATTTTTTCGGTATTTGAAATATTAAAAAAAATTAACAATCGTGAAAAATCACCATCTCTATCGAAAACCAGAAATCGAAAAAATTAACATAGAAGTGCAAAAATTCATGGAATCAATAAATTTATTTTTACTGACTCTTTTTTTAAATTTTTGATTAGGTACTTTTGAAAGTTGAGCGCATCTTGAGTTTATAGAACTTTTTATTAAACAAGTAGTTTTTAAGGAAAGAACACAACCGACTTCAATTCTCATATTCAAATTTAGGGGTACCGTTAATTTCTTCATGATCCAATCATCGGATCTCTAAAACAAATTACGGGACGAACCTTGAGGTACTATCCAAAGTTATGTATTCCGGCGAGATGATAACCTCCCTTTTTTTGAAGTCGGTTAAAAGCGTTTGAGTTCTGTTTATCCGTAAATAAAGTGCAGTTTATGAATTTTAAAACGTTTATTTATTTATTACATACTGTACATAAAACTTGCCAAATGTATTTTAAAGAGGGTATTATCTGAAGCAAATTTTCAGTATTTTCCGGTGATATATCTTCAGAAATATAAAACCCCCCCTAAAATATATTCCTGGGTGCGCCCCTGTTTGTACGGGTAAATACGAGTAGTCTCCTAAGTACATATATGTCTACAATTATCGCTCAATCTATCACTAAGCACTTTGTTTAATTTCAATTCATTGTCAAGGCTTTAAACAAATATCTCCTAAGTATAGTATATTATTGATTTGTTATATTTTTTGTATTTTCAACTCTCATGTTCCTATTCATGTATTTATATATATATGTATATTTTTTTTGCACGCCCGAATATTCATGGCCTTGAATTCGGGCCATCAACTGACCGCCAACTGGTTTACAAAACTTGCATACGAAATACTAAGTGCCATGAGTGTATGTATGTACATGTGCAGTATTTTACCAAAATTGATATTTAATGCACATAAAAAGTAGCTTCTGGAAATTAAACTAAGACCAGCTGCTGTTGAATTAAATAATTCCATACGCTTTTTTATGCTTTTGTATACTCGTAGTATATGGATACAAGCCAGCTCAATTAAATAATCATAAACGCGGGAAACTAAAAAAGCTACTATAAAAACTCCAGCAAGCTTTCTAGCAGATCATTAAATAACCCAACAGAAGTGAATTGGAATGAATATCATCTTTTACAGAAAGAATTTTAAAGGAAGCCACATTTTCTATGTCATCAAAGCGCTGCACAGTGTTCACCATTCACTGGAGCCTGCATTTTTCACTCCATTTCATTCTCTTGTTTTAATTAAAGCTAATAAAATTTGCAGGCGACCAATTGAGCCCGATTTTTGAGTTTTTGTTTGTTTGTATTAAATTTTTTAGTGCAAAATGCAGCAAAAGTAGCAATTCTAAAAAAAATTCGACTATCCTGTTCCAGTTAATAAATGTTACATAATAAGAACAAGTTGAAAACAATTGTAGGGTTGCCCCGAAACGATAGAAATTCAAAAAAAAATTTGAATGTTTTAAAAAAATTTTCACAGAAATTAAAAAAAAAGAGTTTCTAGAAAAATGTTTTATAGATCATTAAATTTTAGTATAATAAAGTGCAATTTGAAAGTGACTGAGAGGTCATGTTGATTTTTAATAATTTTTCGCTAACATCTGCTCTAACATCTGGGAAATAAAAGCGTTTGCTATATTGTTAAAAATCAACTCTTAGCCACTTGGAACTTACACTTTATCATACTAAAGATAATTTATCTATAAAACTACATACCCAAAATTTTTATAAAGTGCAAAAAAAAGTTAGATTTGGTGAAAAATTTTTTATAACAATTAAACTTTTTTTAATTTTTTTTTTATTTTCTGAGAACTCTACAATTGTTTTGAACTAGTTTTTATTATGTAACATTTATTAACAGGAACAGGAGAATTGATTTTCTTCTAATTAATCTGATTAACGATTAAAATTGAGCTATTAAAATGTTAATCGCGATTGACGATTATAATTAATTAATCGTAATCAGCTGCACGATTAATTATTAAATTTTTTTAATCGTTAATCGTCGGTTGTGATTACGATTAATTAATTTTAATCGTTAATCGTTTATCCAATTAAAAGAAAAATCTGATTAAGCGGTCTAGTTTGTCTAAATTTAAAAGCAAACACCAGTTATGGTTATTATTTTGTGTTTCAAGCCCATAAAAAGCACATAATATATAAAAAAAATTATTGTTATTCTTATTAGTAACACATAAATTGGTGATTTTTACAAGCCTTCGCAAATATACAGGGGGTTATTAATACCTAGTTTGAATAACGTCTCTTAGAATAGATCTTAATAAAAATGCACACCAATTTGCTTAGATTTATGATTAATGATTAAAAATTAATTTTTAAACTAAATCGAATTTACTAATTGATTACAAAAACAATCGATAAGTGCCAACACTGATACAAACAAACAAAAATTCCAAAATCGGGCTCAATTAGCCTTTTGCAAATTTTATTAGCTTTCATTCAAAAAAAAAAAATGAATTAAATTGAATGAAAAATGAAGGCTTCAGTGAACACAAAATGCCAATTTTGAACCACTGTGCGCTGCCTTTTTAAGATTTTGTGTTTGTGGGACAAGGTCGTTCTATGACCCCTTAACCTTTGAGTGCGAATAAAACAAAACTCACACATTCTGAACTATGGCTTCATTTAAGGAAAAAAAAAAAAGTTCAAACTTTTGAGTCTGTGTTATTTTTACAAAGGTAATTTTTTACTTTCATTGAAATTTTCGTCGTGCCGTATATTTAAGATTGTTCCTATTTACTGATTTTGTAGTAGAACTTGTTTCATATATTTAATCGCACTGGTGACAAATGACTTTATTTTGCATATGTAAATATTTATTCAATAAAACCAACATTAAATACTTGACTTTTAATGCCATTTTCTGACTTGCATTTTCTTCATGATTTTATTTGAATATTCAAAAGTTTACTCATACATATTTACACTACTACTGCTAAAAATTTTCTCACAATATTCTAACACTTAGCGAAATTTAAATGAAATGTTTATTTTAAATTACATGCGCGTGATTTTTTTATTTCTATTTTTTTGCTTTACATTTCCAACCTACCTTGTGAGTAAACCGCTGGCAGTATGGCAAAAGCAAATGCCAATAGAGCTATAGAAGTTCTCATCTTATAGCAATTTCGAAATTTTTGTGAACTTATTTGAGGGTTGAAAAATGCTGCAGCTCCACTACAATTTTTTCTTTCTTTAATTTTCTAATTCACACCATCACTCGTACACGAATTATTTATTCTATGATTTATGTAATTTTAAATTTTGTCACTTCTTCACTTGTTGTCTTGATGACGCGATATGCCGATAAGCTTGTCGAATGCTAGCTTCTTTCTATGTACGCGCTCAAATCGAAACTGTTTACGAAAATCACAAACGAATCTTCACATAGCGCAAAACTGCTAATTTTTCAGCTAACTAAGTTTTCAACGAATCTTTTTTACTCAAACCATTCAACAGCATTCGCATAAACAAACTGCCAGCCGGTTTATATTTACAATGCATATTTGTAGATGTGTCGTGTATGAGCCGTCATCAATTGTTTAGTAACACAGCCAGTGTCCAGTAGGCAGTAGCCGGTTACATGAAACACAACACGAGCGATTAAGGGTGTATGAATGTATGTACGTACATACTTACATACATAAACATGTATATACAAAGCATAAAATTGTGCGAAGCTAATGAATGACAACTTTATTAATAACTTGAAATTAATGCATAATTTAGCATGTATTTCACTTTACAGCCCAGCTAAACGGGGATTTCTTGTGAGAGTTTGGTCAAAATTAGCAATGCTAACGATGGAAAATAAAATCACTTGCCAACAAACTCACTTGCCACTTAAGGAAACTACAAATATGAATTGTTTAATATTGAAATTAACATTGAGAATATTCAAATTTTGTTTAGTTTAAATTATAGCAAAATTGCTCTGCTTACACTTGATTTGAAGAGCGCGAGAACTATGACGAAGGCATTCATTGCGTGTATTCTACTCTCCACAACAAACGGAAGACTGAAAGCACGAACTTGCTCTGCAGCGGCGCGCACATCTTGGGAAGTAACCGTATCTAGTAATTACAGTTATTAGGCAACACAAAAAAAAAATACCCCAGAGACAAGCAAATACGCTGGTATTTAAATTCTATTTGTGTACAGTTACTATGAGAAACTAGAGAAATTATTTTTGCTCAGATTTACATAAGAATACACGAATGTAAATATAAGTAATTTTACATATGCTATGCTATACATAACAGTATTTGAAAAAAAAAATAAATAAACTTATTTATAGCTTTCATAAAATTCATACCAAAAATACATTTTTCTGAGTGAGTGCATTATGTGAACAATTTACGTATATGTTATTATATTTTTTATTTTGAATTCTAATTCTGTTTTTTTTTGGCGTTGATAAAAAAAAAAGAAAATAATTTGTAGATTTTCAGATTTTTCGCAATTTTTGGGGTTTTCTTCGAAAATTTTCGGGAGTTCTTTTGGAATTTCAGATTTTTCGTAACCTTTTTGGGCCTTTCGGAATTCCTTCGGCATTTTTCGTGTTTTTGTTTTGTATTTTTTGTAACTTTTGCGGGCTGCAGGTTTTTTACGGGACTTTTCCAATTTTTTTTACCATTGGTTATTTTTTCGGCGACTTTTTTTGAAAGATATCGGTTCGATATGACTTTTCGTAATGTTTGAAATTTTTTTTCATAACCTTTTTATATTTTTATTTTAACACTTTTTGCAGTTTGCAATTTCTTTCGGAATTTTTTCGAAAACCTCTGTCGACTTCTTATACTTTTTTTTTGAGAACCTTTCTGGTTTTTAGGTGACCGTTTGCGATTAGTTCGGGATTTGATTGGGGCTTTTTAGTTTTTTCTGACTTTCCATAATTTTCCGAGGTATTTTTAAACCCTACCAGAGTTTTGAGTGAGTTTTGCAAATTTTGGGATTTTCGCAGAACTCGTATAGGGCCTTTCAATTTCTATTGGGTTTCTTCGAGGGTTTTCAGTTTTTGAAAACTATTTGGAGCTAATTCTGCAGGAGTCTTTTAGTTCTTTTTGAGATTCTTAGCAACTTTTGCCAGTTAGGATTTTTAGAATTTAAGACAAGTAATTTTTAAGCCAAAAATAAAATCGACTTCAATTCCCATATAAAAATTTAAGAGTACCATTAATTTCTTAATGATGCAATGATTGGATCTAAGCCAAATTAGTATGGGGAGAGCTCTTAGGTACAGCCTTTCCTTTAAACAAAATTTTAGAAAAAAAAAAAATATTTACGAATTGATAACCTGGAGACTTCTTCGGGATAATTCGACTTTTTTGTTCAAGTTCAAGAATTTACGGTTTTTAAACATTTTCTGTGAATAAAAATAAATAAAAATCTGGATTCCTTAGGGACATTTCGAGCTTTTTAACGACCTTTTGTGATTTGGTCGCGATTTTTAGGTATTATTTTGGGACTTTTCGGTATTATGGTAACTTTTCAAAATTGTTCGGAATTTTCTTGAATTCTTTTATTTTTTCCCGGATTTATTAGGTACCATTCCAATTTTCGTGACTTTTTATGTTTGTTTCTTTATCTTTCGGGTCCTTGAGGGATTTTTAATGATTTTGGCAAGTTTTCGAAGTTATTAGGAACGCTTCCGATGTTCGTGACTTTTTGGCAGTTTTTCGGTTTCTTATGGGATAACCTGAGGACTTTTTGTTTTTTTTTTGTATGACTATTTGAAATTTTTGGGGAGGTTTATTTTGGAATCCTTCGGATTTTTCGTAGCCATTTCAGCTTTTGAGTTTTGTATTTCGAAATTTCTCGAGACTGCTTTTGGACTTTTTTTCGTGAATTTTTGAAGTTTTCCGGAGCTTTTGTAGCACTTTTCGATATTTCCAGTTTTATTTGGGGTCTTTTACGAGTTTCTTTTTTCTTTCAGTTTTAAAGGGATGCTCACTTTAGTAAATCTTAATTTCAAAATATCAATGAAATTATGGCTCCTAATTTCGTCTGAAAACAATAAAATAAAAAGCTGAAGTAACCATTTTTCTTGGCTAAAATATTTAAGTGGAATTTAATATTTGGTTAATTTTTATTTGTAACCTGTTTCATGAAATGTATAGCCGGCGCGAGCTCTATATAATTTTTATTCTGTTGGGATTACATTTTCTCTATTTTTAACTGGTAAAGGTTAAAAATTGGTAAAGGCCATTTTATAGTTTTCTTTACGCTCAGTTGAATTGTGTACCCATCTTTCCCCAAAGCTTTTACTAAGATCCATTCAACTACCATATATAAGATTTCTTTAAGAAAAAATTAAAAACATATTTAAGAAGAAATAGACCGCTGGAGGACCTAAGACCCTTTGTTATCCGACAAATTAAAATATCTTTAGAAAATATATATGCAATATCGATAGCCAACAAAAGTATTGCAAAAGGGGTTTCGAACTAAAATATTTTTGAACAGGGTGGCCACCTGTGAAAAAATTAAATTGAATAAGTAATTTAATTTAATACAAAAGGGAAGGCATTTATGGCCATATTCAATTTCATTAAATATAGGTGCCATCTTTCAGAAATTTATAGTATTTATATACGCATTACGTACGCATGTTGAAAGTATTATTATACACATTAGTATAAAAGTAAAGTTTTGGGTTTTTTTTAATAGCGTTGCCACCTAGCAATAAAAAATAAAAATAAAAATTTTTTTTCTACATTTACGCCTTTTATTTATTTTAAATACAGCCGCTGACTTGACGTCCTTACATGTTATAATTGAAATTTAATCTAGTCTAACATGTAATTCACCTTCCCATGCAATTCAATAGAAAGTTGTAACATTGCACTGCAAGAAAAATAATACAACGAACATTATTTGGTCAAACAGAATCACTTTGAGAATTGGTTGTCGGAAAATGACGTATATGCATTTATATACTCTGAATTGCTTAATAAATTCTCACATTTAAAATTCTTTGAGCATTACAAATTAAAATAAAATCAATAATCGTGTCCGGCATTCGAAACTAGTGACCAGTGTGTCATCAACTGTGTCAGCGCCGTTTTGTGGCTGCATAAGTAGTAAAATGCTAAAATTTTATCATCGAGTTGTGGGCAGCAATAGCAACAGTAACAGTATTAAATATGTAGCATAAATGCTGAATATCAAAGCTGTGCTGCAATTGCAGTTTTTATTTGCGCCAGCTTGGCATCCGTTTATGCGGATATTCCAAATTATTTACGGATTTGCGTTTCAAGGTAGTTCAGTTTTTTATAAGCTTTTTTGTTATTCATTTTTTCGACATTGCGTGTAAACGCTTTTTCCAAGAATGCTACTTGAATCAACTTTGTTGACATATCAAAAGTAAATCAAATGACACAACTTAAGTAAATATGGTTGCGAAAGGGAGAATACTTCTAAGCTGAATTGTTAGCAAATTTCATAAAAAGAGTTTTTGCGCTTATTTTTTTTTTTTTTTTTTTAATAATACAGTGTGTAATACTCGTCTGTAATTAAACATANGCATATCAAAAGTAAATCAAATGACAAAACTTAAGTAAATATGGTTGCGAAAGGGAGAATACTTCTAAGCTGAATTGTTAGCAAATTTCATAACAAGAGTTTTTGCGCTTATTTATTTTTTTTTTTAATAATACAGTGTGTAATACTCGTCTGTAATTAAACATAATTACAGCTAAAATGTATTTTTTTAGATTTCTAATGAAACGTTGTGTAATTAAAGCAAACTTTTTCATCGTTCTAGAAACTATTTAGAAAGAGAAAATTAATGGCTTCAGAAATAATTATTTCTACGTCTAGACGTAGCGTAGTTAAGGACNAATAATACAGTGTGTAATACTCGTCTGTAATTAAACATAATTACAGCTAAAATGTATTTTTTTAGATTTCTAATGAAACGTTGAGTAATTAAAGCAAACTTTTTCATCGTTCTAGAAACTATTTAGAAACAGAAAATTAATGGCTTCAGAAATAATTATTTCTACGTCTAGACGTAGCGTAGTTAAGGACAGAATGATTGTTTTCTCACTGTATGGAACATACTCCATTTGCGTTACAAATCTACACTGAAATAAGTTATAGAAAAGGAGCAGGAGCGTATGTTTTTGAAATATAGGCTGCGGATCTGGACACATTTGAATGTGAGAACAAATTGGGTTTTCATAATTCTTAGTCAATGATAGATGCGATCTGTGACAAGTGCGGAGACCACTAAAAATATATAATCAGTGATAACCTTGGCAACTGAAACTGGGTTCAGTATTTACTGCTGGAGATATAATTACTTAGTAGGTTAGCACTTTAAAGAGAAGATGTTGATTTGCAAAACAAATTACGGAATAAAAAGGCACAAGGCCATAGAATTTTCATTTTTGCAGACGTCATTGCATAGATTTCTATCGAGCTCCTTCAACCAAACAGAAACAAAGGAAATATTACACATAAGTTTGATTCATCCAAAAAACGTCTTTGACTCGCTAATGAAACTACGAGAGCCGTTCTACATCTAAGCCAAAAATGGCGCCTAGTTTTGTTATACAAAAATGGGACAACCAAAGCGAGGGACTCTACGAACACAATGGAAATATGAAGTTCAGAACAACAGGCGAAACTTGGCAAAGAAGGCAAGAAATAAAGGCTTGTAACGGTATATAAGAAAAATAACTTAGTTGATTTGTTAGTTATAAGTCTGCAAAAACGGTCCTTGTGTCGGTTTTTCATTCAGTCCTGCATCCAACTGATGATTCCCGCAAAACCCCGGAGCGATAAATGACTCTAGTTCCACTGATTAAGTCGCAAAACCAGAGTAATTCGGTTTGTAATTCTGAAGACCCCAGTGTTGGTTCCCATATGAGGTTTAATCTCAGTCTTGTTTCAGTTCGTAAAAGAATTTATGTAGCATTAACTTATATTCTTGAATGAGGAGCCCTTTCCAGGACCTTTAGAGAAGTATAGCTGCCACCGCAGAAGTACGATTTGCAAAATCACCCGATTGCGAAGCCCTCCATACTCAATGCATAAATTAATCTGAATTTGTTCCTTTATATGCTATCTAGTTATGCTATCTTCTAATACAAGGTATTCTTGGCCGCTTCATTTCTCTCTAGAAGGTAGACTTGCTTAAATCTAAATCAGGTTCTACGGAATGATAGTACGCACCTCTAACTACTCAGCCACAGCCTACGCAATAGCAATCGATATTTCTCTCCCACTTTTCCAATAATATTTAACTTACACATCGTCTTCATTGGTTCCTGTGGAATATTTAGTTCAAAAGGAAGTAAATCTAGTATGTTTTTCTTCAGCCTTCACAGCACTAAAACCGGGAGCCCAAGTTTTCTAAAATATTCTCAGACTCTACTCAAATTCTTTGAGTTTTCAGTTCAGTATAGTCCTATAGTCCTATACAGAATTACTCCTAAATATTTTACTTCTATTGGAAGACATAGGTTTATTCCTTGAAGAACTAAAGGCTTAGACTTAATAATATTCTACTCCGCTGATGAAAAACACTTCGCGGATTGACAAATTTGATGAGCTCGTAGAGGGCGTACAATCTTATTACTGACAATAGAAGAATGGCATACGCGGGAACAAGGAGAATTGAAGTACCGCCTGACCAAGTTATCAACATGTCCTTGCTCATTCTAAATGATTTTTCTGCCCCTAGTGCAGGTTTAGGCTGTCACTGATTTTTTCCGGCAGACCAGCTATAGTTCTTTTTTCTCTTAGGGCACTTACATATGTGTTCATATATAATCCCATCCCTTTTCATATTGATATTGGTGTCTCACACTTACAAACGTATAGTAAATTTCTGAAAGATATTGCTTTTTGAATATTTGAAAGTCGTATCCATTTCTTAATCAGTCAAAAAGCTTTAACAACTTTTATGAATTCTTCTTTTTTTGACGAATTGAGGTTAAATGTTAATTAAACTTGAGAATTACTCTACTAACTTGGATTGGTCTTACTATATTCTACTTTATTTATTAGCTTTGCGAATATATTAACTAACAAAAAGGACTACCAAAGCTTTTGCCATTTTAGCAAACAGTTCACAGTCCATACAGTATGCAAGTAAATATAAACTTACAGCCAAGGATCGCCTCGAATTATCAAGCTTAAACAAATAAATATAATATATTCCATATACATAAATATTGATGTAAATAGGTATATGTATGAAAAAAACCGAAACCATTTAGTACCTCTTTTTACTTAACCCAACAATTGTGTTTTCGCTATAATTGAATTAATAACCAGATGTAGTGTTTTTAACCGTTTCCAATCGAAAGTGTTCCATAAATTGTTAGGCATGTAAATATGTATGTACATTTATCACGTGTATTAAGTGCCATCTTCTTCATTTTAATTACCCCTTTTTTTTCTATTCATATCATAGACTTGTTAACGACTCAAGTGTAATTCGCTTAAAAGTTAGTTAACCGCAAAACAACCAGTTCAATACAATCAGCAGTCAATCAAGTAGTTGAACTTCAAATGGTTGTTGTTTTTTTTTTTTAGCGCATTCGTGTTTTCAACGAGGGAGAGAGCGAGAGAGCCGCTTACTAAAGTAAATAATTAATTTTGTTTGCTTGTAAATGATGACACTTAAAATAGCTCTTCACACAGACGCCCAAGCGAAATTAATGACAGTTAATTGGTGGGAATCTGGAATCGTACACTTAGAAAAATTTTCAGCATTTACATTTACAAGTATTTACATATTAAAAATTGTCTAAAATATCACACACTTTTTGTTATAAGACACTTATGATTAAGAGTAGATGTGTGGTCACCGTATACAACACGATCTGACCCTAGGCTACCTGAACGTGGTGAATAAATAAATGGAAAGCTAACAGCGACCTCGTCGTCAATACTCGCAAAAAATTGCACAAGCTTCAGTCGTCATGGCAACAGTAGCTTTTTATAAAAATCACTAATATTTTTGTCAGTTTCACAGCGATCTAGTAGCGCATTTGAAGTTCATTGAGCACCCTGTATTGGTTGCAGTAGAAAACTGAAAGTTAGTATAGGTATTAAAAATATAAAAATGAAAAAATTGAGGGGGTGCCTCGTTTTCTAGGATGCAAATTTTTTTCCCCGCACAAAAACTGATCCACTCTAATGTACATACATACATACGTGTATATACTTGCGATTTATTTTCTTTCGTTTTTTTCTGTTACCAACATATCTTCATGAATATTTGGCAAAACCCGAGAAGACTTAATTCAATGATAAGCCACTCAAGTATGTATGGACGTAAGTACCATTGTTTGTGTATATGTATGTATGTATGTTTGTATGTTTTTAAACAAAGTGGCATGCTTATAAAATATGTGTGTACGTATACGCATTTGTATGCGCCTTTGAAATCGATAGTGAATTCAAGTTCATGGCTTAAAACACTTTTTTGTGCGGTATTTCCTAACTCATTGACAACTCAGAGTTCACCAGTTTATATCTAGATTTACATTTTTAATTAAATCAAGCACAAATATGGCTGAGATATTGGTTTTAAAACCAACTC
Source organism: Rhagoletis zephyria (assembly GCF_001687245.7). Classification (NCBI taxonomy): domain Eukaryota; kingdom Metazoa; phylum Arthropoda; class Insecta; order Diptera; family Tephritidae; genus Rhagoletis; species Rhagoletis zephyria. The sequence goes on along the minus strand of NW_016165261.1, from coordinate 636 downwards.
AAATTAGGCTAAAATCAATTTCATCAGCATCGCTTATTATTATTTTTCTTGTTTGGCGCTGTAACCGCGGTTAGGCGATTTTGTTCAGTCGCCACACAGTGGTGCAAATGCAAAATTTACTATTCTAAAAGGTCTACAGCCTACGATTCTTGACNGGATGCAAATTTTTTTCCCCGCACAAAAACTGATCCACTCTAATGTACATACATACATACGTGTATATACTTGCGATTTATTTTCTTTCGTTTTTTTCTGTTACCAACATATCTTCATGAATATTTGGCAAAACCCGAGAAGACTTAATTCAATGATAAGCCACTCAAGTATGTATGGACGTAAGTACCATTGTTTGTGTATATGTATGTATGTATGTTTGTATGTTTTTAAACAAAGTGGCATGCTTATAAAATATGTGTGTACGTATACGCATTTGTATGCGCCTTTGAAATCGATAGTGAATTCAAGTTCATGGCTTAAAACACTTTTTTGTGCGGTATTTCCTAACTCATTGACAACTCAGAGTTCACCAGTTTATATCTAGATTTACATTTTTAATTAAATCAAGCACAAATATGGCTGAGATATTGGTTTTAAAACCAACTCAAATTAGGCTAAAATCAATTTCATCAGCATCGC
>NW_016165260.1:15257-28270 GCF_001687245.7 Rhagoletis zephyria | reverse complement strand
AAAAGGCACTAGGTATTGCAAAAAAGGCAAAAAAAGGAAAAACAAAATAACGAAAAAGGCAGGAAAAGGCACTAGGTATTGCGAAAAAAGCAAAATTAGGCACTAAAAAAAGACAGAAAATACGAAGAACAATCAAAAAATACATTTATTTTAGAAATGTTATATTACAAGTAAAAAGAGAAAAACTATCAACTAGTTTCATTATATGAACAATTTTTACTTTGAATCTTTGACTATTTTATCCTTTCGAGTTTCTAACTCATAAAACTTTAATCTGTATAGTTGTAGTAACATTTGACCACAAGATGCATTTTGAAGTTTTATGGCAGCATTTTCATTCGATTTTCGCGAAGAAAAGCCTTGAATGTACTAAATGTGCGCTCGACGTACGTTGATCCAAGTGAAGCCCAATTTAAACATGGAACGTTTGAAACGTTCACATTATCAGGAATAAGGGCGTTTTCCTCACCCTTTACAATTTTATCCACAGCCCTTATTGTCTCTAAGCCTACGTTAGCTGAGAAAACGGCATTGAATTTTTCCAACGCCAATTTGGCAAGAGGTCCCTGCGCTTCTAGAAGCCGCATGGGCATGTGTATATTTTTTAACCGACTTCTAAAAAGGGAGGAGGTTATCAGTTCGTCGGAATATTTTTTTTTATTTTTTTTTTATGTATGTTACCGCATAACTTTGNCGGAAAGGTAGTGTCTCAGACTAATCTGGTTAAGATCCGATAAGCGGATCATGAGATATATATATATATATTTTTTTTTTATATGAGAGTTGAAGTCGGTTTTTTTTTGCTAAAAATTACTTGTTAATCTTAAAAAAAAAAAATTGTAAATCACTTTTTTAAAGGTAGAAAAGGCAAATATCTTAAAAAAGGCAAAAAAAGGGCAACATCAAATGTGCATATATGGAATCAGGGAAAGCTAAATCATGGACATTCTTAATCGAATATACTCTGACTCTTTAGCAGAAAAAAGGCAATTTCCATTAAATACGTTCCCTGCTTATAAGCAACTTCGAAATAATTGTAGATATCGCCAGCGAAAGCGAAGCCTCATATGTAGAATCTGGAGACATTGAAAACTGTGAATTTAAAGCTAAATTGAAGGCCTATCTTAAAGAAAAACGGGCTCATCTCGTTGAAAATCCTCTCAATTGGTGGAAAACTAAACTCAAATATTTGAGCCCGCAAATATTTGAGCCAGCGTTCCAAGTGAGCAATTTTTCAGTGCAGCAGGCCTTATATACGAGCCTCTAAGAAATCGCCTCATGGGAGAAAAGGTAGCAAAATTACCTTGAAATATAATATGCCCCTTTTAAACTTTGACTACTAGATTAAAACACTGTGTAGGTTAAGTACTCGTTCAATGTTTTAATAATTTACAAAATTTATAGCATTCGCAAATGTGAAAAATATGACATTAGAAACATCCCTAGTATGTAGTCGTTTTCATTTCCCCCCTAGTAGGCATTAGTTAGTCAACTCGACGCACTGTTTGCAACTTTGTAACTCTTAATATTCAATTTTTCAATCATCTAGCGTACAGATTGTATGCAGGCAGCCATTTAGTACCGTTTAGTCAATATTTGACTACGGCAGAAGAGGTTATAATGGTACATATTTATATGTATGTACAAACTTATTTAGCAGATGACAAAGCTAACGTAGTGCGCTTGCGTATATTTTCCTCTTGTTTTTTTTTTCATTCTCTTACTACTTGGACACGATTTATTTTGTTGACCTGTCTTCGCTAGCTTGCCAATTGTTTACATTGAGGGATAGTCACTGATTTTCGTAAATATTTACATAAATATACATTGCATGAAAACGCACACTTAGCTGCGCCTACCTGTCAATAATGTGTGAACACCCACACTCTATTAGCTACTTAAACATAAATCTATACACATGAAGGTAGGCAGGCAGGTATAGTATATGTATGTAAATACCCTGCAGGAAATGGGACTAGTTTCCTATTTCATTTGGCCGTAACTAACTACTACTACTACCCATCAACTATTGAGAACTGGTTTCCTCTGCAGTAGATGTCAACTAATTGTAGCTAACTACTTTTGGACATAAAATATCAATAAGAAAACCAAAATATTTTTTTTCCTTTCCTATTTATTTCCTTTATTCTATTACATTTCATATTTGTTTACATATTCTGCTGTAGGTGGTTCCATATTCGAACACCGTGCGAAATAACTTCAAAATGATAATGTAAAATTTCGATCTTCCTTTTATTTTTCCTGAATATGAAAACGAATCTGCGAAGTTCAGAAAAAAATATATTGAAAGTAATTTTTGTGAGGATATTTAAATAGAATCTAGTAAAGAAAACATACTCCCGATAACGTCTGCATGACTCTTGCACGACTTTACAACTAACTTAAAGTTAGTTTTGTCATAGCCAATTAAAAGTTAGTTACTTATCGAACTCCCGCAAAAAAGCTAACTAGAAGTTGGTTATTTTAATCAATTGATAAATTTTTGTGCAGGGTAGGTATGTTCCCTCTACATTGCCCTGGAAATGTTAGGCCAAAAGTCACACTAAATATTCATATAAACATACATATGTATGCCTATATATGTATGTATGTATGTAGATATATTCTTATACTTTTATGTATGTATGTAGTAAGAATTTATGTTAACGAGTTTGGAAATTTAACCCTTTTTTGCTCATATGCAATTGACCTTACTCTGGTGTCATTTATTTTGTAACACTTCATTGGCTTCGCTGCTCTGTATTTCACCTTGAAATTCATATGCAATTCAGTTATGTATTTAAACACTTTAGTTGTGCGGAAATGACATCTACAAATGCAAGTAAACAGTCATACTTTCTTTTGTTTCATTTGAATATTTCACCTTGAAGCGATGCATGCTTCACCTAGCAAGTTTTTGTTTATATTTCATTTGTTTAAAATTGATTTTCTTCAAAAGGAAAGAGTTTGTGCAATTATTTATTTGAAAATTTTAGCATCCATTATTAAAAATATTGGAAAATAGGTGTGCTTGCTCGTATATCAAGGTCTGCCATAAGCCTCGGAGCGCCTTCTTTTCGACTTACCATGGCATTGGTGTGGGTGTTTGTACAAATGGCGACTCAACAGAGAAGGTACGGTAGGGTAGCCAGACGTCTTCCAGGTTTTCCAGGATTTGTCCTGTTTTTGACAAATTGTGCTGGTGTCCTGGTCCACACTTAAATTGTTTTGGGTTTTTAATGAAGGTCAATGCATTTCGTATTTGGCAGATTTTTGCTACGAAAAAACGTTAAGCTTTCTGTTATTCGTAATCGAAAATTGATAACTACTGGTTCTTTCTAACATATGTACATAGGTTCATGGCTGATGGGTCAAACATACTACCCAGTAGCAATTTCCGGAGATAAAATCTCTTCGTTTCTGAAAGTCATTCCTTTCTCCTTCATTTTTGTATGGAGTGGCACAAATTGAAGGGCTTATGCTCGCTACCCAAATTTTAAAGTTGTTCTTTTAATCCATAAGAATCATACTTCTTTAAGGAATTTACTTAAGGTTTAAAATATGTTTTATTGAAACTTGAAATGCTTAATGAATGCTAAATTGAATAGATAAATATATTTGCCTAAATTGTAAATAGGAAAAACCTTTGGAGCAGACAAGCAGGGAAGCACTTCTTTCCAGGGCTTCGCAGCAAAGTTCATCGCTCCGCTCCAGTATTTTATTTCGCTCCCGCTCCCAAAAAAAAACTTTTTTTAATTTATTATATGCTTAGTACCTATGCGACCGTTATAGGCAACTGAAGAAGGAAGCCAGACGTATTTGCCGCAATAAGAAAAGAGAGGCCGAAATACGTGAGTGCGAAGAGATTGAGATGCTGGCCGACAGGAAAAATGCCCGAAAATTTTACCAGAGGGTTAGGCGACTTACGGAAGGTTTCAAGGCCAGGGCGAACTTCTTCAAGAACAACAATGGCGACCTAATGACCGATGTCCAGAATGTACTTAAATTATGGAGGAAACACTTTTCCAACCTAATGAATGGTAGCAGCGCTAAAAGCTGTGGAGAAGACGAACCCGAGCCCCCAGTCGATGTCCCACCGTCTGACTATGACGAGGAGAAAATAGCGATTACGCGGCTGTAAAACAACAAAGCGGCTGGAGCTGACAGCCTGCCAGCTGAGCTATTCAAGAACGGTGGCGAGGAGTTGATAAGATGAATGCATCAACTCTTATGCAGAATATGGTCTGATGAACGCATGCCCGACGACTGGAATTTAAGTGTGCTCTGCCCAACCCACAAGAAAGGCGAACCCGCCATTCGCGCCAACTACCGCGGGATCAGCCTTCTAAACATAGGTTGCAAGGTCTTATCTAGTGTATTGTGTGAAAGACTGAAGCCCACCATCAACGAACTGATTGGACCTTATCAGTGTGGCTTTAGACTTGGAAAATCCATCACAGACGACGCCATATCTACCAAAAGACCCGCCAGAAAGGGATCGACACTCACCACCTATTTGTCGATTTCAAAGCTGCTTTTGACAGCGCGTAAAGAAGTAGTCTTTATGCCGCGATGTCTAAATTTGGTATCCCCGCGAAACTAATACGGCTGTGTAAAATGACGCTAAGCAATACCACCAGCTCCGTCAGAATTGGGAATAACCTCTCAGAGTCGTTTGATACCAAACGAGGTTTCACACAAGGTGACTCCCTTTCGTGCTATGTCTGATCTGCCTTCTCGGGACTAGGTGGATAAGCAAATCGAATGGGTCTGGCGGTGGACGAGGAAAAAACAAATTATCTCCTGTCATAACACAAACAGTCAGAGCATACGCGTCACCCACGTCACTGTTGAGAGTTACAAGTTTGAAAAAGTAGACCACTTCGTTTATTTGGGAACCAGCATTAACAGCAATAATAATGTCAGCCAACGTCAGTCCAACGGAGAATCACTCTTGCCAACAGGTGCTACTTTATACTGAGTAGATTATTGAGAAGTAAAGTCCTCTCTTGTCGTACAAAAATTACACTCTATCAGTCACTCATCATGCCCGTGCTGGTGCATGGCGCGGAGGCATGGACAATGAAAACATCTGATGAAACGGCTATTGGAGTTTTCGAGAGAAAGATTCTGCACAAGATTTATGGGCCTTTGCGCGTTAGCGATGATGAATACCGCAGAGGATGAGCTGTATGAGCTTTACAACGACATAGACGTTGTGCAGAGAATTAAAATTCAGCGGCTCTGCTGGCTAGGTCATGTCGTTCGCATGGATAGAAATGCTTCAGCTCTGAAAGTTTTCAACGCAGGTCGCAATTCTGGTAACAGAGGAGGAAAGACCAAGTGGAGAAGGACTTGGCTTCACTTGGCATTTCCAATTGGCGTCAGTTGGTACAGAAGAGAAACGACTGGCGTGCTGTTTTGGACTCGGCCAAAACTGCTTAGGCGGTTACAGCACCAATAAAGAAGAAGAATAAATCCATTAAACAAAGCTCCCAATAATGATAAATGACTTTCGCAATTCCTTATAACTCGGCATACGTTCCTATATTATCGAAAAAGAAATACACATACAAATTTACGCAAAAGAGAAATATGAATAGAAGCTAAAAAAAGAACCACTCAGATTTTGATTACAAAATGCAAAAAATGTGAATATTTGATTGATTAGCAGAACGCTTGCAGGGTTGATTACCAATCGGTTGCTCTTAGTATGTATGTAATTGTAAAATCAGTAGTTGAAAAAAATAAATTGACCTATTTAAATCTTGTTTACCAAACGGAAGAATGACCAGTGCATTTAATTACCCTTTCAAATAATTTTATTTATGCAAATTCTAATTTGGATGTAAATCACATTTATTATCTAAGCACAAAATCTATACATATAAAACAATTATAACAGGCCTATGTCTGTACATTATAGATATTAAAGAAAAAATAATACGGTGGGTCATTATTAGAGCCAAATCAACAATTTTTAGAATTTTTGACTGTCTGTCTGTATGTTTGTAGGCGCATCACTCGAAAACTTTTGCATGCATNATAACAGGCCTATGTCTGTACATTATAGATATTAAAGAAAAAATAATACGGTGGGTCTTTATTAGAGCCAAATCAACAATTTTTAGAATTTTTGACTGTCTGTCTGTATGTTTGTACGCGCATCACTCGAAAACTTTTGCATGCATTCAGAAAAAACATTTTCTTAAAACAAGAAACCAGTTTCCTTATTTTAGAGCTACTGTTTTTCCTTTAATATGATGAAAAATTTACNTCAGAAAAAACATTTCCTTAAAACAAGAAACCAGTTTCCTTATTTTAGAGCTACTGTTTTTCCTTTAATATGATGAAAAATTTACTCAATTTGAACAGCTTTTCCTTAATTCAGGTTCATGCTCAAAACAGTGCGTCATTAAATTGAGGAAGAAAATTTACTCAATAATAATTTTCTTAAATAATTTTCAGTTTTGTCAGTACTGTTAAGACAAAGTCAATTGCTTTCCTGGAAAATCTCGGTTGTGGCGTCGCGCCAGGACTACTGCTTCTTGACCTGAGATCGCAGGTTCGAGTCCGGTTGAAGGTGGTTAGAGTAAGGTAAGTCAATTATTTCAATTTAAATATTAACCTTAAATTACAAATTATAAAATATGGTTCTGAGCTCGCGGTTTCGAGGCCGCTTAAGGTACAGCAAGTCACAATACAATTTCAAAATTGCAATAAATGAAAAAAAAAAATGTATAAAAAANCGGTTGGAGGTGGTTAGGGTAAGGTAAGTCAATTATTTCAATTTAAATATTAGCTTTAAATTACAAATTTTAAAATATGGTTCTGAGCTCGCGGTTTCGAGGCCGCTTAAGGTAAAGCAAGTCACAATACAATTTCAAAATTGCAATAAATGAAATTAAAAAAATAAATAAAAAATATTAAAAAAAAATCCCTTGCTCTAGAACTCGAACCTCGAATCTCTCGACTGTTTGAGCGCTGCCAGCAAAATGACATACTATTCATTTCACGGGGGATTAAATAATTTATTAAATAATAAACAATTCCTCCTGTCAAGTTAATTTTTCTTAAGAAGAAAGAAAACAGTACTAAAACTAAGGAATTGGGTTTTCCTTAAACTGTGTCAAATCATTTACTCATATTAAAATATGGCTGCCAACTTTGGGCCCATTTCAGGGTAATATTTCCTTAGAATAAGATATTTTTTCCTAGCATCAAGAAATGTTTTCTCTGAGTGTGAAATGGAATGCAGTTCCACTGGTATATTGCTAGAGGTCTAACTCATAATAAAGAAACAAAAAGATAGAGAGTTTAAGTAAATTGATAAGTTAAAGTAAATATTGCAATATGGCTCTCAAAAGAAAGAGGTTTAAGAAGACTTACAGCCGAAAATATTTTTGTGAAAGGTTGCCATCTGTTTAAATANTGCTAGAGGTCTAACTCATAATAAAGAAACAAAAAGATAGAGAGTTTAAGTAAATTCATAAGTTAAAGTAAATATTGCAATATGGCTCTCAAAAAAAAGAGGTTTAAGAAGACTTACAGCCGAAAATATTTTTGTGAAAGGTTGCCATCTGTTTAAATATTTTAATTTAATTTCATTAATAAGATAAATTGAATATTGCAATATGGGTATCAAACTGAAGAGATTTAGGAAAGTTTACTGCCGAAAATATTTTTGAGTTTGAACGACTGGTATTTGCTAATTTTAAATAAATATTTAACACAAGATTGTTCGAAGTAACATACATATATACGAATGCGGCAGGTAAATTAAAAATAACATTTTGTGGTAATAGTCATGGTGATGGCAACGGCATTGGCAATGGTAACGGTAGTGCATACAAAGTAATTTGTAATGCTAGTGATAATATTTATAGTAATGGTAATAATATTAGTAATGAAAATGCTATGGTAACTGTTTTGGTAATGGTAATGGTGATGGTAGTGATGAAGGCAATGTTAATGAAAATCCTAAACGTAGGGGTAATGATAATGTCTCTCGATGAAGTCTAATGAGGAGATGTGCTGATACCCAAAATATATCAGCTATAACTTCTACCAAAATGTTTTCCACAAACAATTTTTATTATTAACGGCCTCAAGCTCAATGAAAATTGTTCAATACAAAGTTTGAACCCATCTGTCCTTTTACCAAATAATCTGTTTAACGTTCGCTCAAATATACTCCCAAGAAATCTATTTTTATTCCCCCAAAACATTACTCTACTCATAAAAACTATGAATTAGAATTAGCTCTATGATAAATCCGCATTCGGTCAAATTCAGTGGCCCTCTGTGTTTGCGGCACATAGGTCAAACTCATTAAAAATTTCTAGATCACAGAATTCTGGTTGGCCTAAAAAATTATTTCTTACTATGAAGTGTCATGAAATAAAATAATAACAATGCGACAAAGCAAGTAAGCAAAAGTCACTAATAACAGTGTAATAAAAAACAATGGAAGAAAGACATACAAAATGAAACAAGTGGTCATATAAAGAAAAGTACATACTATTAAATGTGCATACACATGTACATACATACGTCTGAATTAATAACCAATGAAAAGTCCGAAAACAAAGAAAAAAGTGCGCTCAAGAAATATGTCTTGTCAAATAGTAATTAAGCACTCTGACGGTTGGCGTCTGTCGTTTTGTCAACTGTTTGCGGCATGAAAATTGAAAAGAGTGCGCCTATGTACATACCTACATACTATGTACATTAGANACAAAGTAATTTGTAATGCTAGTGATAATATTTATAGTAATGGTAATAATATTAGTAATGAAAATGTACCATAGCACTGTTTTGGTAATGGTAATGGTNATGTTAAAAAGTAAAGTCGGAATTTTTATGCTCTCACCCCCTAGGATTGTACTTTAACGAAAAAAAAAAAAAATTTTTTATTTTGAAATCAAAAAATATTCTTTTTCTTACATCGTTTTTGACCGCTTGCCTTGTTTGGGTCAAATCTAGCAAATACAAAAAAAAAAAAATTTTGGAATTTAAAGAATCTGAGCTTACATACATAACGCTTAAATGGCGTATAATGAATGCGTTTTAAAGTTTCTGACGTTATGATTGATCGTAGGTTATATTGACCTGAAAATAGAAGAACTAATTTTTTTAGCCCTTACTCCTATGGGGAAAAAAGGCTCGATGCGCGACCTCTTAGAATTGTCGTGGAGTGGGGGGATTAATGGAGGATCATTACTATACCTAATACTAAAATTTTAGTCGCATTCCCGTCGCATTGCAGAATTTTGATGTTAATTTTTTACCTTGGTCTAATGTGCATATATATACGAGTACCACCTAAATACGACTAGCGAAACTAAGCAAGGAATCGGCAACTAACCAGTTCGTCACTGCGCCTTTTGACACAGCGGTGCAGGGATGCCAGCTCCTTTAAGGCCAATTGCCCTAAATTCCTGAAAAAATGCCTCTATTTTCTATGGTATTCCCCCAAAATAAGGTTTACTATTTAAGGCGACCGCTGTAGTGTAGTGGTTTGCAGTACGCAATACCACTCCGCAGGGCCTGGTTCGAGCCCTGGTCAAAGCAATATCTCCAAAATAAATATATAAATATAGAAAAATCGTCTTTTCTTAACAGCGTTTACCTCTCGGTAGACAATGACAAATCTCCGGGTGTGTTTCTGCCATGAAAAACAGCTTCGCATAAAAACACAATCGCAGTTCGGAGTCGGCGTAAAGCAGTAGGTTCCTCCTCTTGGTGTGACTACATTAACGCGCAAACCACAAATAGGATTCATTAATTTTAATAATATAATAAGGACAGTCTTTTTTTATTCTAATATATAAAAATCTCGTGTCACGGTATTTGTGGTCGAACTCCTCCTAAACGGCTCGACCGATATTTATGAAATTTTTTGTGTATACATGGTAGGTATGAGAATCGGATGTAGAGTATATTTCATAGCACTAGGTGCAGGGACGTGGCACCTCCCATACAAACCGAATTTTTCATATAGCATATCTCTGGAAGTGTTCATGGTAGAGTATTCGAACATGGTATGGAGATATATGAAATCAGTCACATCGTCGTGAAGAAAAATTGGGGATATGTATTAGAAAAATGGGGCGTGGCACCTCCCATACAAACAAAATGTTCATGGTAGAGTACTGGAACTTGGTATGTAAAAGATATATAAAATCAATCGCATAGTCATGAAGAAAAATTGGGCCTATTGGAAAAAGGGGCGTGGCACATGCCATACAAATCGAATTTTTAACACCGCATATCTCTGGAAGTGTTCATGGTTGAGGGCTCGAACATGGTATGGAGGTATATGAAATCGGTACCATACTCTTAGAGAAAATGGGGCTATTTGAAAAGGGGCGTGGCACCTTTCAAATGCATTGAAACTATTACGTATCTTTGTATGCATATACACTTTTGCTAGGTTATTTAAGACGGTAATGGAAATATGCCTTCTGACAACCACCAAATCGTAATATTAGAAGATAAGTTCGTCACTGAAAATCATGAACGTGAACTGTTGGTGAAAATGTTGGACCAAAATGTTTCAATAAAAAAAATTAATTTTGGGCGCGGCGAAGTTCGCCGGGTCTGCTAGTAATATATATGTACAAATCTTTTTTTTATGAGTATATGTTGTAAAGCATATTTGTATGGGTTCGAGTTCAAAATTTCATCGCGAATAAAGACGCATAAAAAAAACTTCAGCGAAGAAAGAATGTTTTTGGTTGTAACAGTATGTAAATTCCCCAACGAGTTCTTGGGAGCCCTTGGTCGTGTATAAATTCATGTTTACGCGTCTTTCTTCGCCGAAGCCTTTCTTCAGCGTAAGACGTTTTTTATGTGCGTCGTCAAAACACTAGCGCGCCTTTATTCGTGTGTAGTGACGGTTTCTTGATGAAATTTTTGTAATTACGTTATGTTTTAACTCCGTAACACCGTAATAAGAAATTATTGTTACAAGTTGTAATTTTATTCTCAGTAGGAAAGTCCCAATATAAATCGTTTGTATATTGAATTTCCCCCAAAAATTTCAAGCTATTCCCTGATTCCCCCGTGAAATTCAAATTCCACCAAAATCGGACAATTATCCCTCGGCTGGAACCACTGTTGGGATGGTTAGTTCACCTCTGTGATATAGAACCTCCTGCTCCATTACAACACGCCAGATTCACAGACATAAATACACGCAAATGTACATAATAATAGTAAAATAAAATTGTGAAAAGTTGTGCTTGCAATTGCAGTTGGAATTGTAGGAGCGCCACTAGCTTTTACATATAGTTAACAACCGCTTGTGGTCTACGCGTCGCCATGGCCAAAATAGCTGGATTCAGTTGACAGTTTTTGCTACCGGTTTTCATACCAGCGTCTATGAATTTCAATAATTTAACACGGCATTCGGCAGCAGGATGCGTCTATTGCTGTTATGTTTAGGTGGTTGACATAGTTACATACATACTACATAGTACGCTAGCATGCGCAGATGGAAATCTGTATGTATGTTAGCATTGCAGCGCAGTTGGTGGTACCCGGATTTGAGGCATAGAAAAAAAGTCCTGCATTTGTTTTCTACACATATATGTACATATGTATATCGTCGCTTGGCGCGCAATACCTCGTAACCGCCAAATGCAGTACGATGTATAAGATAGTCCGAAAATTTCTAAAAGAGCGAAGAAATTTATTTTCTTCAAAACGTGTGAATGATTTGCTAACTAAACTTACTAAATATGAGCTTCTACTATAATTATGCACTATTAAATTTGTGAAGTAGGCAAGCATTGAGACAGGGTAACCAATGTAAATTTTTTCTATGCCATCTCATATGTGGTATTGCATTTGGCACATACGAGGTATTGCGCGCCAAGCGACGATATGGAAATAAACTAGGCTTTGTCCGTTACTATTGTCCAAGAACCGACAGCTAAAGATTATCAGTGATAATCGGTATTTTGTCGACACTTTAAACTGAAGAATTGTCGCTATGCAGCTTAGTTAAATTTTTCTAATTTTTGTACCAGGTTACAAATTTGGGTTTACACTGGAACTGCCAAAAAATGTTTTTTTTTTTTTAATGGAGATACTGCGAAACGGATTGTTATCTCACTAATATACAGTTTTTGTCCGAAAAACTAATAATTTAAAAGACTTGATCAGAAAAAATGAGGCTTAAATAGCTGACTTCAAAAAACGGTTAGGTAAAGTTAGAGGCAGTGAAAAAAGGCAAGGGAAGTAGATTAAGTAAACTTTTTTTTGAATAGCTTAATATGTATGTATAGGATATGTATACATTTTCTCAAGTAGCCAATTACACGACCATTTCAATCGATAATAAAGTTACCAGATATTTTTCGGATTCAATAAGATATTGTTTTCCATTTTTTTTATTATTTACTTGGTGAATTTTTTGAAGCGTGCGTCTATATACTTATGTAAGTCTTTTCAATGTTTGGTATAGCTCGTAGCGGCTCATCTTTCCAAATATTCATATGTATCTTTCTTTCGTCAATTTAAATTTCAAATGAATTAAATACACTTCGCTGCGTAAGCAAGAACACTAAAAAGAAAGCAAAATTAATGGAAGAAGAAAAAAAGTGGCACGCAACGAAGTGGAAAATGTGTCAAGCGAAGAAATGGAAATTTTAAACAAAGTTCGTAAAAGTACAAAAAATCACTTTATGAGTAATAAACATTTTTTTTTCGCAGCAAGACTTACATCAGTGAATACCTGTTTATGTATAACTAAGCTTAGAATGAGAAGTTTGATGCGCAAAAAAGAATAAGTTTTAACAAGTAAGAAAGTCTAAGTTCGGACGAAGACGGACAGACGGACAGACGGACGGACAGACAGACATGGCTTAATCGATTTCTTTTTTCATCCTGATCATTTATGTATACATTTGTCTATATCTATCTCGATTCGTTTTGGCTGTTACAAACAACCGTTATGTGAACAAAATTAATATACCCTTGTGCACAAGTGCGCTCGGGTATAAAAA